>NW_025110018.1:1463211-1633549 GCF_011392965.1 Frieseomelitta varia | reverse complement strand
TTTTTCCTATAACTATCGAATCAATGCTTCCCTCCTCGTCGTTCCAAGCCTTTCTTTTCGCAGATATGCATGTAGACGAATTGTTGCGCGGTGAAGAAATTGCAAAACCATTGATGAACGGGCCTTAAGAGAGACGACAAATTTCCGTGAACGTGCTGGCCACGTTCTGGCGACACGCGTACCTTTTTTTGCGTGTCCAACGATTCAAGATTCAAAGGAACAAACCGATAGTACACGGAAATAAAAAAAAAAGCGTAGTCTTCTACGATAATACTTTAGGAGACATTTTTTTACGATTCAGAAAAGATTGACTAGGTAGAAACTCTGATGGCAAGAACTACTATCGCGAGAATATCATTTTCTTTCAAAAGAAGTAGGTAGGAAATCAAAAGGATGTAACGTAATACGTGAGTAATTACTGTTCGGGGTTTCGCCTGTATCCTCACCTCAGTCTTTATGCCTACTTATACATAGATAGGTCGTGCTAAACACATATAAATATATCTATATACATTATATAGTATATTATTAAAAGAACAATGCGCGGTGGGGAAAAAAATAGGAAGATGATGTTAGAACAACGATGGTGATGAAACGAAGAGAGTTGAACGGATAAGCCAAAGTGAGAAAGCTGTTTTGTCAGAATAAGAGAATCAATTGTTGTAGAAATAACGACGACGTGTATACTTTGATGATACAACGAATAGAGCGAGTGATTATCTGGTGCTGATTGGATCGATTTTTGAATTTCCTACTTTTTTAATAATCTCGAATTGGAAACGGTATATCTTTTTCTTGCTTTTTCTTCTGGTTTAAAAAGAATATAAATCGTTAAGCGGTTTATTTATAACAGAGGAACGAGACACGACGAGATTTCTCGTATTTTACAAAACAGATCGACAGTAAGAGACAGTAAGGGAAATCGAATGTAGTATGGCAAAGCTGAACGATCGTGATCGACGGTGACAGAGAATTATGCGGGTTCTTCGTTTATATTTTGTCATACAAAAGTCTATGTACGCGTTTCTTCGATCAATACGTAAACAATCGTTATATCGACGAAACCGTTGGATCCGAATCGTTTGCTATAATGTAACATTCCCGTTATTTCATCTACACCGTCAAACGTGCGAAAGACAGTTCAAAGGGGATATTTCAAGGAAATAATCAAGAGAGATTTTTCAAGTCATACGCGGAATTTTTAACTTCGACTTTTACTGCCAGGTAACACTAAATATACTAAATATACTAAATGTAAAGTTTAGTTCTAATTAAACTAAATATACAAACGTAATATTTTCTCATTTTTGCCACGTTATTGCAAACGATTCGATCGCTATACATCTGATCCCGATTCCGAAATTTAGGGGCAACAATATTCCGATATCTCGTATTTCAATATCGTACGTAATTTAATAAAAAAAAAAAAAACATAATAACGAGCGGCTGGAAATTTCAGGACAGCGACTTCTTCTTTCGCGATCACTGACCGTCTTCTTCTTTTTTTTTTTTTTCTTTTCTCTATATTCCCTTCCCGCGCTCAATGTGCACATTCCGGGACCGACAATGATCTATGTAAAAATTTGTTGTCTGCGAATGAAAGCAAAATAGAGGAAGCGAGGATGATTTACTTAAGGTGGGTTGTTTATGGAGGAACAACTTATCACGGCGATCGTAAATGTTAAGCATTACGTAACACTACGGTACATTTGCGCATCCCCTTCTCGTCCAAAATTGCGTTTTTACTCTCCGATTGCATCGTAGAGGAAGATTATTTATTACAATAAAATTGCAGATTATTATGGCTATATATACATGTATATATGTATACATTATTATATGTACATATATATATGTATAAATATATATATTATATATTAGAAATTGAAATACTCGTAATAAAGAACACGCCGACGCTTCCTGTGACCCTGGACTGTTTTAATTGTGTTCTAGAAAATTGATTTCCCTTTTTCTTTAACACATCAAACCTTCGACATTAATTCCTTTAAAAAATATAATTACCAAGAGATGTGGAATACGCGCGAACGCATAAGATCTTGCCGTTATTTAAGCATTCCAAAATAATTTATTGTCTATATACACAATTTGGTAAAAGACGTATATACATTGCCGTACAGTGCTCAATTAGCAGCTTGTAAGTATTCTAGTCCAATAATTGAAAACAGAGAGAAATTTTCGATTCTTATAAAAGCTATCTTAATAAATAGGTCCATCGTCTAAATTATCGTCTTCATCACAGTACCCTTCTCTATTATCGATAATGATTCATATAATCAGTTCATTTCCTCTTTAGTTCTTTATCTAGTTCTGGTTCTTCGTCGTTAATCTTCTCTTTTACTTCCTTCTTCCTTCCTTTCATCGCACTTCTTTTGTCCATGTAACGTTCTTTTGGTTTTTTTTTTGTCTTCTCAAATGTAACGTTCTTTTGGTTTTTTTTGTCTTCTCAAATTCTTACTTTTTTTAATTTTGCAATCAAAACTCCAATTTTACCAATATTGTCATTTCTATCAATAATCAAATCTTGAAACTCAGTTTTTAATTTTGCAATCAAAACTCCAATTTTACCAATATTGTCATTTCTATCAATAATCAGATCTTGAAACTCATTTGAATAAATTCAATATCTTTTTTATTTACAGAAAGCAATGCATTGTTAAGTGATATTCGTATGTATTTTGCATATCTTCTCTTTAATTTTAGCTGATAATTCATTTTTGGAATAACATTTAAGGATGATGGTTTGTATTTCAAAGAAAAATATTTTGATAAAGGTTGTAAGATAATGCTGATTATGATAATGCTTCTTTTTTAGTAAAATCTAACTTGTGTTTTAATTGACATAAAAGGTTATCTTTTTTTATTTGTCAAAATCTATAATTGTGTTACGTACTATATTCTGGCTTTTAACAATAACAATAGAGTAGAATATTGAAGGCAACATTTGTTTTAAATTAACTGGTAATTATAAATATATCCTTAATTATTTTGGCCATTGCTCGGTTCAAATGAGAAATACAGAGTATTAATATTTTATAAAATACTCTAAATTTATAATCAAACCTTTTGAATCACGAGCTGTTTCTCCTCTTCCCTAATAAGTTCTTCCTGTTTAGCAGCAAACGCCTCTTTATCGTAAATTACTTTAATTACAAGAGAGCAGGAAGGACATGTGGCTTCTTCCACTCCAGCAGCTAACTCTGCCTTAGATATTTGGAACTGATCCCCACAAGGACATGGATAATAATATACTTCTTCATCCTCGTCATATTCAAAGTCTTCAATTTCTACTTCATCGTGATATACAGACATAATTAATAGTAGTAATTAAGTTCTCTAAATGAACTCAAGTAGAGGTTAAGAACACACGTTCGATCAGTGATCATAACAGCATGACATAGGTAGCTAACTATGAAAATGACATAGATAGTTAACTCTATGAAGCAAAAAGTTTACACGATCTTTCTCTTCCTTTCATCTTTTTCTTTTCTTTCCTTTTTTTCTTTTAAATAAAAGGCAATTTTATACAAATATTTCAATAATACTTTTCTGTACTTTGAAAGTTTAAATGTAAAAATAAAATAAAATCTCTTAGTTCATGTGCAAATTTTTGGGATAAGATACATATACGTATACACACCTATCTACATATCCAATGATTATAAAGAAATATATTATTAATATATATAGAGTAAACGAAACTATTTTTCTAAAATATCATCCAAGAGAATATGTATTGAATGTTACATTGTAGAATAGCATAGTATAATTGTAGTTGAAAATAAATTCCAAAATGATTAACATCCATGAATAAAATATTCAAATATGTTCGTATTATATATTCTTAGAAATAAATTATGTACGATTTTAACGATGTATCACGAATTGACATATACTTTGCTAAACTCAGCTGTTTCCTATCAGGTGATTTTGACATTCTTATCTTCTTTCAGATTAAACAAAATCTGTTACAGCATCGTTCATATCATACGCCTGACATGGAAGAATGTATACATATGTACATTAGTTATGCGCCAGTGTGATTATTGGTATAAAGGGCTACTGTAGAGCCTTTTAATAATTTTCTCATTTAATTAACAAAATAGACGTATCAATGCATCTTTCTTGATACATAAGAACATAAAGGTAAGTTGTTTGTGCTATGTAAATGGAACAAAGTGAGTGAACATCGTATTATAATATGATATTCAAGATTCCATCAAAATGTTTACTAAATGTCACGAAAATACAATTTTGAAGAAAAATAATCAAACCTATTACTAATCTCTTAACATCTTCGAATATTATTTCATGTTGAACAAATGATCTGACGATTTAAAGGTTATACAACTTGCACAAGATCTGAAAATATTGCAAAGCTCTGTTATTTTTGTATGGTTAATAAAAACGTTTTGTTTTAAAATCGTTATCTCCTGTTGCCTTTATTAATTATTTCTTTGATATATTCTCATTGTCTATTAATATCTTGATACATATTATATATATCGATATTTATAAGTAAATAGTAAAAATTATGAGGTTATGAGGAGAATAATATAGTTATTGCACATGCAATAATTAAATAAAACTCTTGTATACTATACAAGTCAAAATATTTCTTTGTAATCAAGAATAAGAATATTTATGACAGATGACGACTGAAGAATATGATACAGAAATGGATTATTCCGATTCTGATTGTGGAGATCCAGGTTACGAGGATTATTATAATGTACACCCATGGGATGGAGAAGGTGACAATGACATAGATAATGATCAAAGTAGAAGAGATCCTGAATATGCTGTATATGACTGTTTAAGAATTGAGGAAGTGGAAAGACTTTTGAATGAGGACGTAGAATCATTAAGTAATAGTCTTCACATAACACCATCTTTAGCCAAAGTTTTATTACACGCACATAATTGGGCATTACAAGATATCATTGCAAAATACCGTACCAACGCTTCCAGTTTGTTTATCAATTCAAAAATAAAACCGTTGCCTCCACTGGATTCATTATCAGGACTAAAAAGTCAAAGAAGTGGATTATGTTCTGTTTGTGTTGCAATTCAATCAGCTGAGAAATTTTCTACTCTAACATGTGGACATTCATTTTGTAAAGACTGTTGGTGCATGCATTTTGAAGTACAAATAAGCCAAGGTATTTCTACAGGTAAATTTATTGAAGAAAATAGATGAAATTATCTAAACTATTGAATTAAGCTTAGTTAATGTTAAAGTTAATATTAAACTAGGAATAAGCTGCATGGCACAAGACTGCAATGTCTTAGCTCCAGAGGACTTTGTTTTATCTTTACTTACTAAACCTAACATGAGAGAAAGGTATCAACAATTTGCTTTTTGTGATTATGTAAAGTCTCATCCACAATTAAGGTTTTGTCCTGGACCCAATTGTCAAATGATTATGCGTTCAAAAGAGCAAAGGGCAAAAAGAGTGATGTGTTCATCATGTAAAACTGTATTTTGGTATGCATTCGACATTTTTAAATATTTCTATTACTTTAGTGTGATTTAATCAGAAACTGTAATAATTTCAGCTTCCGATGTGGTATCGATTATCATGCCCCCACTGATTGTAATACTATGAAAAAGTGGTTAACAAAGTGTGCAGATGATTCAGAAACAGCTAATTATATTAGTGCCCACACCAAAGATGTTAATATTTAAGTCTTTATGCATTTATATACTATTACGCATTATTTTATAATAACCTCTGATTTTCAGTGCCCAAAATGCCATATTTGCATAGAAAAAAATGGTGGTTGCAATCATATGCAATGTTATAATTGCAAATATGATTTTTGTTGGATGTGCCTTGGAGATTGGAAAGCACATGGAAGTGAATATTATGTATGTTCACGATATAAAGAGAATCCTAATATTGCTCATGAAAGTGTTCTTGCACAAGCAAGAGAAGCTCTTAAAAAATATCTTCATTACTATGAAAGAGTAAGTTACTTCTTTCGAGGATTAACTGATATGTCAAAAACAATCTTAATTATGCTTTCAGTGGGAAAATCACAGTAAGTCGTTAAAATTGGAAGAACAAACTCTAGAAGCCATAAAAATGCAAATAAATAAGAAAGTAATGAACTATAGCGGGACATGGATAGATTGGCAACATTTATTTGCAGCTGCTTCACTTCTAACACGGTGTCGTTACACTTTACAATATACTTATCCTTATGCTTATTATATGGAACCTGGACCACGTAAAGAATTGGTAAATATCTATTTAAACTTTTAAAATATTTAATAATTTTGGAAATAAATAGCTAAATGTATAATAAATATTTAAAGTTCGAATATCAGCAAGCACAATTAGAGGCAGAAATAGAAGATCTTTCTTGGAAAATAGAACATGCAGAAACAACAAATCGCGGAGATTTGGAAAATCAAATGGATATTGCTGAGAAACGTCGAGTCACTTTGCTGAAGGACTTCCTTGAGGTATAAGTATCAAGCGTTCGTGAATATTTTGTTATGTCAGTACAGCCTCTTTCACAGCCAAGCCAAACTTACGAAACAGCTATAGTTTAGTTCTTAAAGTATTATATTACAACAGCTATTATTTACACGTTAGTTAATTATTCGTCATTAAAAAGAAAGTTTATAATAGTGCGTAGAATCGTTTAAATTGACAATGTTTTAGAAAATAAAAAAAAAATGAGGTTGAAAATCTTATTACAAATAGGTCTAGTATTAAGTATTTTTCGTTTATTAAACGATTTTTAAATTATTTTTATCAAAGAGTTTTTACATTTTTATTAAACTTAAGTGTCCACAGAAAGGAGAATTTGATCTGTTCGTTACTTCATTATCTAATCTTACATAAATAAAAAATTGTATAGATACTTTGTTCACAGAAAAACTCAAGAAGAAGAAAGGGAGAAGGGGGAGGGAAGGGAAAGAGAAAGAGAGAGAGAATATCAGCGAGAAATAACTTCTAACTGATAGTTAAAATTTGATATAGAATGTATGTGATTTCCTAGTCTAAGAGTATGTCCATGAATATTGTATAATTACAATGCTTTCTTTGAAATTCATATTTAGAAGACCATTTTTTTAATGCTCATTACGTAGCTAAAACAAAGATGTAAAAATTATTGATTTTATGAATTTTACAGATTATAACATATATTTTATCAAACGAATTTAAATATGAATTTCATTTATTCTAATTCAATGAGTCCCTTAATTTCTTTTCAAAGCATTACTATCATTGAGAAACGTTTTACCAACGAGATCGGCTGAAAATAAAAAAAGAAAAAGAAGAGAAAAACACAAATAGCCTAACAATTTAATTAGGTATCAATAAAAGATACCTTTATTATGTAAATATCGTACTAATGTAAAACGATGTGACATTTTCTATAATTAGACTTAAGGTGCATGCAACGATCAATCCGTTAAAGAAACGTAACGAAATTTTTTTCCAACTATTTATACATGAGAATACATTAGAATAGGTATGACCGATCTTTTAATAAAGAGTCCCATTTAACGGCCATTGTGGAAAATAAATGTAACAATTAATATATCACTAAAAAATAAACTTTACCGCAGCAATTGTATCCTTCTTTTTTTTTAAGTATTTTTTATAGAACCGCGATGAACATAGAACTACTATGAATTAAAATATTGCAACGAAAGATATAAAGGAATTATATCAAATGATTTTTGAGAAACTCATCAATTGTTTTCGTTTTCTAACCATTTAATTCGAATTCATTATCCTTGTTTTTTTATTAATTCACCTGTTTGTTTGTTCAGTAGATATCATATTCCTATGTTTTATCATTGAAACTTGAGAATCAACGGTATTGTTGTATAAATACTTGGCTTTCTAAATTTCAATATGGCGCGCAATATTTTTCCGTTGGCCTCGACGAAATGGAAAAAGATATTCGTATTTTTCTTTCATCGTTCAACACATACAGTATACATTCAATATACATTTAAAATATGTCGAAAATACTTAAAATATAATGAAGATACTCAAATAATAAGTTAAAGACTATAGTAGACTTACAATAGTAGACTTCTATGGTAGATGTAAAATTCAAATAATGGTTAGCTGCAATCCAAAATTTTCTTATAGTATATGCGATGTTATTCTTCTTGTGATTTAAACATTATTCACACAAAAACATAAGTAAGTTTAATTTTGAAAATCAGGATTATCTCGAAATTTACAAAAGTTGTACGTTTCAAAATTCAAACCGACAAGTTGCATTAAAAGTTCACATTCGATATAATGTTGCATGTCGTCCACCGTATGCACGAAATTTCGCGTTTTCGCTCGAGTTTTTTATAATTAATGTTCATAACAGCGTGTTGCATTACTCACGTTTAAAAACGTGCGGAATAATACGATCTTTTTAGATCACAGAAATACACGACTGACGAGGCAACTTGTAACTGACCGACGCTTGTGGCGCGAGAATATTGCACATTCAACTTTTCGAAATTTCAAAATGGCGCGTCCGATTGATTGTTACGGTTAGACAAGCGGACCGTGTAGACACCACGAAATCGGAGATGTATATATTGCGAAAATATATCGAGGTATCGACGGATCAGCGATAAGAGCACTGGTTTCATCTGTTAACCACTAAGGAAGAGCGTATTGCTGTCAATAACGAGGAACAAAGTTCATTCAGAAAGAAAGAAAACAGTGAGAACAGGGTGATCACGCTCCTCCGTATGACAGACGGAACTGTCATATTCTACTGAAGCGTGCATTTATCCACGAAACTTTCAAAGACATCGACGCAACTATGGCGATGGGCAAAGGGTTTCGCGTCTACGAAAAGTTAAAACCACCTAGCCCGCATTCACTCATATTGGAGCAACGAAATCGAAAGGAAACTGTTCTTTTCGAATCGCAGGCAGTCGCTGTTCTTTGTAAGTACATTGTCACGATTAATATTTGTCTGCAGGCTATCCTTCAACTTTCATCTCTCGATATGTTTCTCGTTTAAAGAGTGCAAGAATTATTGAGTAGTTTCCTTGGTTCGTCGTTCAATTTCATTTGTTACAATTGTTTAAAAATGTGACTTTAAATATTACTTGACAGCTGCTGAAGAAACAGAGACTTTGAAAGGGAAATACACAAAATTGTTAGACGCATATGGATGCGTAGGTGTCTTGCAATTAAACGCAGGCGAAAATACTTTGTTGTACCTTGTTCTTGTCACTGGCTGTTTTTCGGTTGGTAAAATAGGAGAATCTGAAGTGTTTAGAATTACACAGACACATTTTGTACCACTTCATTATACGCAAAGCAACGAGGATCGTGTATCTGAAGTTAGAAAAGTTCTTAACTCTGGTACATTTTATTTTTCTTGGTCTGCTAATCAAGAGCCTCTTGACATTACCCTTAGTGCACAAAGGAGATGCAAATCTACAACAACTGACAATAGATTCTTCTGGTTAGTATCTAATGTGTATTGTGTATGTCGCAGATTTTGATATTCCTTTCTTTTTCATGTACCAAATAGGAATCGAATGTTACACATACATTTATTAAGATATGGAGTGGATACATCTCATTGGTTACTTAAAGCTATGTGTGGTAGTGTGGAGATTCGAACTGTGTATGTTGGTCACAGGCAAGCTCGTGCTGTCCTTATGTCTAGATTAAGTTGTGAACGAGCAGGCACAAGGTACTCTTAATTCATTTTTAACTGAATACAAACAGCTCGTAAGCTAATTATTTTGTGAACCAATAAGCCAAACCACATTGCATTTATAGATTTATGTTCATTATCTAGGTTTAATGTCAGAGGAACTAATGATGATGGTCATGTAGCAAATTTTGTAGAAACAGAGCAAGTAATATATTTAGATAATGAAATAACGTCCTATGTGCAAACTAGAGGATCAGTTCCTTTGTTCTGGGAACAGCCTGGTATTCAGGTTGGTTCTCATAAAGTGAAAATTTCTCGTGGTTTTGAAGCTTCTGCACCAGCCTTTAATAGGCATTTAAATATGATCAAAGAAAGGTATGGGCAACAAGTGATTGTCAATCTCCTTGGATCTAGTCTAATTGGGAGCAAAGAAGGAGAAGCAATGTTAAGTCAGTTATTCCAAACTCATCATAATATGTCAGAACATACTGATGTACCTCATATTCTGTTTGATTATCATCAAGAATGTAGAGGTGGAAATATGAAAAACCTTTCGAAGTTGAAAGCGAAAGTAGATAAATATTTAGAATCATTTTCTTTATTTTACGCGGCTGGTAATACCGTCATTCTTGAACAAACTGGAACTATTAGAACAAATTGTCTAGATTGTTTGGATAGAACGAACTGCGTGCAAACATTTTTCGCACTGGAAATACTTGGCAAACAACTAGGATTATTAAAGTTACTTGAAAAACAGCAGATGGTTTCGAGATTCGAAGAAGTATTTAGACAAATGTGGATCAACAATGGTAATGAAGTAAGTAAAATATATGCTGGCACTGGGGCAATTCAAGGAAGTTCAAAATTAATGGACGGTGCAAGATCCGCAGCTAGAACAATACAAAATAATTTATTAGACTCCAGTAAGCAAGAAGCTATCGATATTTTACTATTGGGATCAACTTTAAATACTGAATTAGCGGATAGAGCTCGATTACTTTTACCTTCAAACATGTTACACGCTCCACCGAGTGTTCTCAGAGAAATGTGTAAAAGATATAATGAATATGTCACTACAATGAATCTTAGAATAGGTGTGGGTACGTACAACGTTAACGGAGGGAAACATTTCCGAAGTGTCGTATATAAAGATTCCCTTTCCGATTGGTTACTAGATGCTCCACGAAAATCATCATGTAAGTTTTATGCTTAAATATATATATTTTTCTTTTTTTAATAAAATAAACTTTTATTCATTGATTATATCCTCCTTTACAGCCCTAGTATCAGTTGAATACGACAATATTCCTGTAGATATATTTGCGGTAGGATTCGAAGAAATTGTTGATTTAAATGCTAGCAATATAATGGCTGCTAGTACTGATAATGCAAAAGCTTGGGCAGAGGAACTGCAAAAAGTACTTTCCCGAGATGCTGAATATGTTTTAGTCACATACCAACAATTAGTTGGTGTTTGTCTCTATTTATTTATACGACCTGAACATGCACCTTATTTAAGAGATGTAGCTGTAGATTGTGTAAAAACTGGATTAGGAGGTGCAACAGGAAATAAAGGAGCTGCAGCTATTAGATGTGTATTGTATTCCACATCCTTTTGTTTCGTTTGTGCACACTTTGCTGCTGGACAGTCTCAAGTGAATGAACGTAATGCAGATTATGCAGAAATTACGCGAAAAATTACTTTCCCTATGGGAAGAACGTTAAATACTCATGATTACGTATTTTGGTGTGGAGATTTCAATTATAGAGTTGATATGGATAAAGATGAAATGAAAGAAATGATCAAAAGAAATGAATTTGATCAAATATTACAATATGATCAGTTGAAGGTAAAGATAATAAATCATTTAATAGTTTGTATGAAATATATAATTTATAAAAAAGCATGCTTAATAATTTCTTAAACATATTTTAAATTTAGGTTCAACAGGAGCAAGGAAATGTTTTTAAAAATTTCTTGGAAGGTCCTGTTACTTTTGCTCCAACATACAAATATGATCTTTTTTCTGATGATTATGACACTAGTGAAAAATGTCGACAGCCTGCTTGGACGGATAGAGTATTGTGGAAACGTAGAAAACAAGTACCTGATATCGGTTAGTTCAATACAGTTATGACTCTCGTGGCATTTTTGTCACTTTCACTAATCATTTGCATTTATTTTAGATTCTCCTACAGATTGGAATCCTGGAAAATTAATTCATTATGGTAGAGCAGAATTGAAACAAAGTGATCACCGACCAGTTATTGCCTTTATAGATGTAGATATTCATTGTGTTGAATTTGAAAAACGCGAACAAGTATTCAAAGAAGTAATTCAAGATTTGGGTCCACCTGATGGCACTATAGTAGTAAAAGCAGTTGAAGAATCGGATGATATGGACAGTGTGTTTGATGAAAATTTTATGATGGCTTTATTACAAGATTTTTCTCATATTGGCGAAGTAATTCTCGTCAGATTCGTCGGTGAAACTATTTGGGTAACATTCCGAGATGGACAATGTGCTTTGTCAGCAGCAAGAAAAGGCATGACTCAAGTATGCGGTCAAACTTTGAAATTATCTTTGAAGTCTCCAAACTGGGTGCAGCTAA
The DNA here is from genome assembly GCF_011392965.1 of Frieseomelitta varia. Lineage (NCBI taxonomy): Eukaryota > Metazoa > Arthropoda > Insecta > Hymenoptera > Apidae > Frieseomelitta > Frieseomelitta varia. The sequence continues at coordinate 1,621,264 of NW_025110018.1, read as the reverse complement.
TTGAGAAAGAAATAGAACTTTGCAGTAATACTACAGTTGCACAGTTTGTTTCAAATTCTCCAATGAGAAGCCCTATTCAAAGATTGGAACAATTAGATATAGGAGAACGATCATCTCCTAGTAGGGGTAGCCCAAATGGAGCAATTCCTCCACCCAGACCAGCTCCACCAGGTCGTCCAACTCAACCACCAAAAAGTCCAGTACAAGATCGAAAACAAGGACCACGAGCTGGCGTATTCAGCGTGTTACCCAATCAATTCTCAGCGCCTCTATCTAAAGAAAGGATAGAATTTGAGCAAAGTGAAAGGTTATCCCCGGAATCTGCAATTTATGAAGAAATATTAGACGGATCGCCTAATTATCCTATACCAAATCGTCCACCACCACCATTACCTCGTACGGACCCTTCGCAAGAATCATCTAGTAGACCACCCAATTCTAAACCACCCCCATTACCTCAAAGACAAGCTCCTCCTCCTCCCCAACATCCACCTCCAAGTTTACCTGCATCGAATCCACCGCCAATTCCGGCAAGAACATCAGGTGGACCACCCATTCCAGCTAGAAATCCACATTAAACATTAAAAGCGATTTATATTATTTCGGAATCAACCCGTTATATGTCATTGTGTAGCTAATTATGTATAAATACCAATAGAGATTAAAAATAGAATAGATCGCTTCCATATAATGTTGTACAGCTGTGTAGCATATCATAAACCTCAAGTCTGTTCTGTGATTAGTCAAATTCGATTTCCAGGCACTGTAAGAATTAGTGCTTCCTATCGTGCATATTCCTACAATATTTTACATGTAAACAAGTTTACCTCAGATTTGATTATATGTCAGAATATATGCAAAGTTTAGAAATATATGTAGTTTGAAAACTTCTTAACGATCGTTGAAACAAATGAAATAATAATTATGTTAATGAGATTTCTGGCTGTTGAAAATGTTATGTTAAAGCCTCTAAGCTTCTGAAAAATTTATTATGGCTAAAAGGAAAAAAGAAAGTAATACTATTATACAGTTATACTAAGTCATTGTTCTTAGTATACTGTTATAGTATATACTAGTATACTAAAATATTGTTATGTCCTTGAAATAAACAAGCCACAAACATTATATTTTAATGACACATTAATTTTATAATCAATGTTAAAAAAATGATTTATTGCTATATTTTTAAAATAGATAGTTAACATAATTTCTGAAAATTGAATGAAGCATAATTTGTTTACTATTAGTTATAATGAGCAAAAATAAAAGACTCAAATAACAGTATTCTTACAAAATACTTTCCACAAGTATATATGTTATACATATATATATATATATATATATATGTCAAAGTTCTAAATCCTATAAAAAAAACAAAATATGAACATATTTATTTTGTAACTTCACATGTATTGTATTATTGTACATGTACATATAATATAGAGATACAAAAGTAAAATGGGATAGTATGTTTATACAATGAAGAAAATATTCTTAGTTATTCTGCAAAATAATTCTGAATAAGTACTTGCGGGTATTATTATTTCTAGTAATGATTTTTTCTAAATTAAAATTTCGTAAAAAAAGAAATTAAATTAAAAAATCATACAAAATTTACAAATTTAAAGGACTATTAAAAATACACGAATTTGAACATTTTTATAATTAAACATTGTATTTGATGAAAATGTAAATAGAAAAAAAGAGAAAAACTTTTGTAATTGATTCACGTTTTCTAAATATATTAAATACATTATGTATTTTATTACTTTCTAAAATTTGCTAATCTGCTAATATCATGATTCTATTAATATCACTCCAGAACGTGAAGCATAGGATTTTAAAGAAATATCACTTTCTAAAAAAAGTTTTTTATTTATTCCAGCAATATAATATGACTGTTTTCTAAATCTGTAACTAATTCTAACATTGTTATTTATTTGGCAGATAGAAAAATAATGACAACCCTTTAAACATTATCTAATGATACATATAAAAAGGTTTTTCTTTTTTTACAAATTTATCAAAAGTTTTTTATCAAATTTGACTTGTACAAATATATACTGTCAACACAATAAGTTGTGTATGTCATTGAAATATGGACAATTTATTATGAGAGAAATGAATGGCTTCGAGCACTGTTATGGAAATATGTTTCCACTCAGTATAAACATATTACTTTTAATGAATAAATTATATACAAAATGGTATTACTAAATTAATAGCTAACTAGTTCTGGTTAATATACTAAACACAATTAGCAAAGACCAGATATTTGTTCATCAATAAACAGTATCTGTTCTTTTATTAAGAATATTATAATTCAAAATTTTAAATATTCCAATTGAACATTTAAAACAAAAAAATAAATTAAGAACTAGCCAATTAAGAAGAAATGTCATGAATTTTTGCATACAAAAGATATAGATAAAAGACACAGGATCTAACAAATTATTTCATAGTATATACTATATAAAAATATTGTAAAAACCAACAGAAAATGACAAAGTGAAGACATTACATAGTTGGTATACATGATGGTATACCCAAATTACATTTCTGTTCCTAAGAATTTATTTTCAGTCTCATGTGTATCCTTTGTGCACTCACATTGGTTCATAGATGTAAATTTGCTTGTTTTTTGATTTGATAATAGGGCATTGCAATATTTAACTTAATAAACCACAATTACTCAAATTGTTTTTGATTATAACATCAGTTACAGCATCAAACACAAACTGTATATTAGATGTGTCAGTAGCACAAGTAAAATGTGTGTAGATTTGTTTCTGATCTTTCCTTTTATTCAAATTTTCAAATTTTATTTGAATGTAAGAAGCACATTCCTCATAAGTGTTGGCACCTTTATATTCTGGGAAACAAATAGTCAATGGGCTCCTAGTGATCTTTTCCTCAAAAAGATCTTTTTTGTTCAGGAATAAAATGATGGACGTTTCAACAAACCACTTGCTATTACAAATAGAGTCAAACAATTTCATTGACTCTATCATTCTATTCATTTCTTCATCCTCTGCAAGAACCAAGTCATATCCACTTAATGCAACACAAAAAATGATTGCAGTAACTCCTTCAAAACAATGTATCCATTTTTTTCTTTCTGATCTTTGACCACCCACATCAAACATTCTAGTAAAATAGAAAATTGTTTAGTAATAATTCATAGTACAAAATTAATAAAAGAACAACTTGAAATGAACCTACTTGAAATGTAAGCCTTTAAAAGAAAAGTGTGTTTCTACTATTCCTGTTGTTTTCACACGCGTTCTAAGAACATCTTGCTGAGTAGGAATATAATTAGGTTGTGCTATACGATCCAAAGCATTAAGGTAATATGCTGCAGAATCATTGAGCTGATATTCCCTACTACGTGTGAAACAAAGTTGTACTCCAGCATCCTGCCATAATCGTTTCATTAATAGTGCCAGTTCCCCAGTTAACTCACCCTCCTCTGCTGCTGAAGCTAGGGTAAAGAATTGACGTGCTATATCCTACGACATGATTAAATTTCTCTATTACTGATAGAACCCATATGATGTAATGGTGTGTCAATCATTTTTATTTTAAAAATTTAAATATTTTTGTAGTAAATATATTTACCGCTTTATTAGGGTCTGCAAAGTCAATTCTAAGCTGCCCCATGGCTCTAATTATTGTCATAAGACTTTGAACTGTGTTACTACAAACTACAGGTTTATATTGTTCACACTCTTCTTTACTATAGCCAGTTTCATGGATAATTTTCATTTGTTTTACTATAGTAGATTTTCCGGACTCTCCAGCTCCTTAAAATAGAAATATTCGCATGTTTAATAAACGTGTACATTACTGTGCATTGTCAAGAAATTCGATTTTTATTTTTTTCTCTTCCGAGTAAAAATGGCGATATTTATAAATGAAAATACAACTAACTGTAATTATATACAAGCAGCCGAGTAAGTGCCCAACGTGACATACAATGATTCACTCCGAACGATGATTCAAAGATTTCGGAAAATTGCCCGCGCTACGGCTCGCACGATTGCGCAAATCTGATAATTGATTTCAGAATGTGAGAAATATTATTTGAAATAAAAATCAAACTCGATCGAAACATCGTCTCGAAAAATTGATAGAAAAGTACGTAAAGAAAAAAAAAAAAAAAGAAAGAAAACATTTCGTTAACAATGTAACCCAGTGCAGCGATCTACTTTTACAACGAATTATCGAAACGTCGAGTACATCGTCTTCTAGAAAGCATAGAATATTTTCAGCTTAACACCGTGAACGAAGTGAAACAAAGAGACGGAGGAACAACGACATGACGATCCTCGAACGGAGAGAAAGTACACGAAACGAAAAGAAAAGGAGAAGAAATTACCAAGCAGGAGGAGCTTGACCTCACTAGCGGCCCGTTCCCCATCGGCTCTCAGATCCTTGTCGATCTTCTTCGACCTTTCCGCGGCTTCTTTCTCGCCGGTGGTGCTCACCGCGCAGCCCATTCTCGCCGGTCGTTCTTTCTATTCGATGATGAAAGAAGGAGCACCATGCACCACGCCGCTCTTCGAAACAATCGGTTATCCGCCGCGCTCCCGTGTATGACACTTGTTGCACGGACGTGTGGGAACCGCCCGCACGCGGTTGTGCTTGCATACACACACTGATCAGGATGTACAGCCTCGAACACTAGTTCATACGTTCCCCCGTCAATGTATATAGCTTTTATATCGTTCGATACGTTTGCGTACGTGCGATCTATTCTTCGTGGATCGTTTACTGCTTCCCGTCAAAAGCGATGACAATGGACCAACACTGCGCAGACCTGCGATACCGGCACGATCGCTTCACGCACGGCTCCGTGTACTCTCTTCAGTTTACAGGACACGGCCAGGATTTGTCGAAACCTCTCGATCGCGATCAACAACCAATCCATGTGAAGATCACGGATCCTTTCTGGCCAATGGGAATGTTACGGGGATTGTGTGTTTGTCGGAATTCTGGACGCCATCTGTGTACACGAAACTCGAAATCGGAGATCGGCGGAACAACGGGAGGATCATCTTGTTATTTGTTTCGTTCGATGATCGTGCTTTGAATCATTTTGGGCCCACGGGCCCCGATTCGACGCGTGGCTTTAAATGTCATAAATTCGTGGTATGTTTGTTGATTGAAATTAATTGGGTGTTACATCTTAGCTTGATAAATATTTGCATCGATGTACCATCTGACAGGGCTGCTACGTTACATCATTAGATTAAAATTAAACGTCACTTTAAAGATAAAAGGAGATAGTAATATTTATATTCAATACAAAAGTAAGTTTGAAATTAATCAAATATTGTAAGAATCAAATATATATATATATACATCAAGATTATATGTAATATAATAATATATATATTACAATAAATATACGATGGCATAGAAAGAATAACAAAACCATAAAGTCGTTAATCCAGACCCTGGACTAATTTCATTGTCAAGTTCATTGTATAAGTCTATTTATAAGTTTCACTTCGCTGTATTTCACAATTTTTCAATCTCTAGAATACGACCTCTTTCATGGTCGTAGAAGTAACTTCAAATTTCAATTATAATTGAAAGATTGATTTAACTTTTGATCTTATATGAATTATTAACATACTTGTGTTATGTTAACAAAAATCGCTCGTCCTTTATTACATTCAATTGCGCAGTTCCATTTCTGATTATGAATAATTCGAATTTAGTAATAGTCGTTACTTGTTTATATTTGATATAGGCGTAGCTGTTTGCATGTGTATCCAGTCGACGACCCGTAATTGTCTTTCTCGATCAATTAGTACAATAAGCTTTCATAAGTGAATGAATCCGAGTTTTCGATTGTTCGAAGGATCATGGAATCCTTACGAATTCTGGTAAGTACAATTCAAATAATTCGAATTCGAAACTCGGAAATTTAATTTTGCAAACTTAAATTTAGTGTTATATTTGGTGTATTATATTTAAAATGATTACATTTTTATATTACTTCGACAGTTTCTCTTTGGTTACGTCAGTTTTATTGTCGCGTACATTTCATCGGTCGATTATTTTGACGAAAAATTAAGGCAGACAAAAATTGAAATAGCCAAGCTCTACTTTCGGGACGAACCATCAGGTAAAAAGGGACCAAATTAAATATTGAAAGTCGGATATTTTTATTAAAGCAACTTTACGATATGATAATTGTAGTTCAAAGAAGAGTGTACAATGTAAAATGGGACCAAAGAAAATCTACGTGGTCAGGAATGATTTATAACGATCGACCTTTTATACTGAATATATATGACAAAATATTTCTGATAGAAACAAATCATTTCGTAGCATTTTCTCTCGGTGATTCATCTTCTAATCATACCTCATTGCCAGGGATAAATCCATCTCTTAATAACACTGTTAAATTCGTAAGGGTAGGTAAATTAATACTAATAGCAATTGCTTTAAGTCACATTTAACATTAAACTGTTTCAATTGATATGCTATAGAACATCGTCTGGAAAGGTGTGTTTTATCTACTAATTTGTTATGAAAGCGGCTCATGCAATATCTACACATTTGATAATTTGCAATTAAAATATCGACAAACTATTCGTCATAAGGGACATCCTATGGACGCTAGCTTTTTTGTTCGTGCTAATCGACTTTATCTTGTAGTAGCCGATAACATTGGTCCATTTTCCGTACCTTCTTTGTAAGTGAAATTAATAAACATGCATTTTTTTAATTATTGTGTGTGTGTGTGTATATATATATCTTCTACATAGAATATATCATTGGAGAGGAACGTATATGGATAAAATAGAGGAAGTGATGACTATTGCCGCAATATCAGTTACTACGTTTAAACACAAGCAATCGACCATCATAGTATTCGCACAGTCTAATAAAGATATACCTGGAATCGGTTCCATGGTATATGAATTTAAGGAAACCAGCGTGGATACTATACAATTTCTGGAAACGTCCGATCCGTTTTCTGTTCATCATTACAGACACATAGGATTTAATTTTATTTTGCTAATAAACAAAAATATACCGAGCAGTTTGCATTGGTGGGATGGTTCGTCTTTACTTTTCACTCATCTCTATATAGTTATTTTCGATTTATGGAGAAACCATTCTTTTAGGACACGAATTATTAACCTGGCAACAGATTTCAGAAATAAGAGCACCCAGTTTAGTCCATATAGTAAACATCAATGATGATACTTTTTTCTTTGTAATAAATGATGTAAGCACAAAATTTCATAAGTAATTAGCGATTACGAAATTTAACGTAAATACTAATCGTGTCGCAGAACATTTTGCAACTGTACAAGTTTGAGAATGCATCGGATTGTATCTTAATAAATACTATAAAGCTACCTGCTGGAACCATAATTGACATACAAACTAGAATCGACAAGTCCACGATAATTGTGATGTTGGTTGTCATGAACTCAAGTCTAATTTATAGAGTCGAATCGTGGGAGTTACTCATTGAAGAAATTCCTTCTGGTTAATTATTCTGCTTAAAACGATAATCATTCAAAATGATCTTTTATTTTAGTTATTGTTATTATACTTTCAGAATACTCGAATAAAGCAAGTGATATTTTATCGAAGCACTTGGCAGAATTAGTTGAAATATTGCAACAGAGAAAACATTTTGTAGAAGAAGCTAAAGCTTTATGGCCCCTTTTACGGCCAGTGCATGAGAATTCAACGATATCGGAATTTTTCGATTTGCCAAATTTAATATTAGAGTCAGGAATTGTAAAGAACATCGACATCTTTGTAGACGAAGATATAATTGCACCTAGCAAGTTAGAACAGCGTATAACAAACTTAACTCACGAAATTGATAATGTTTTATTGTCTAACGAATATTTAATGTTAAATAACACGAATTCTTTGAATGGGAATATTATTGTTGATGGAGATGCATTTATTGAAGAGCTACAGATTGATAAAATGATTGTGGATTTTTTTAATGATATTTATATGCATAATTCGAACGAAATGCAATTTCCTACGTTGAAGAAAAGAAATATTATTATAAATAATCTTAAAGTAGGTTCCATTTGTGGAATTCCATACCAATGTAAGTTGAATGCTGTTTTATCTAATGACAATGTTCTGAAAATATGAGAATTAATTTTCGCAAAAATAACATTGCTTTAGATTGGTCTCTAATTAACGATACATCGAAAATGAAAATAAATCTAAAGAGAGATGAGATTGAATTTTCAAGTAATACTATATATTTAAATTCAAGTATATCATTGAAACATTTAAACGTAAAAATTTTAAATGGCACAATTATGAATGAACTTTTTAAGGAATTATTTGTCATTAATTATAATCAAAGAATCAAAGGTAGATATTAAATCAAAACAAATCGTCTAAAATTAAGCCATCGATTTATAATATAAACTAAATCTTTAGGAAAGATCACTTACAACAATACATTGCAAATTCAGAATTTTACGATACAAGTATTAAATGGGAAGCCATGGAATAATTACATGAATGCAAGAACCGATCAAACATTTAACAATTTTACTATGAGGAAGCTTCGAGTGAAAAATTTGTATACTGATGCGATAAACGGTGTTTCAGTTTCAGAAGCAGCGAGAATATCTATCGACAATGTAATTAAAGGTATTTAAAGTGGAATTAATTAAATTTTTGTAATTTTTAAATTCATACAAAGTATCTGATGTTCTACAGGAAGAACGAAAATTGCGAAATTACAAGTGACAAAGGAACTTGTAGTTAATCCACGCTTTAACTTATTAGAAAGTAAACCAAATCAAATTTACTCCAATGTCACCATTGACGGTAACTTGAAAATTGGAACTTTAGAGCTGGACAAATACACGAGAATCTTTCTAAACAATGAAGAAATAAATCTGAAAAATATTTTCGATATTTTTTGGACAAAATCAACTGATCAAATAATCGAAAACGATGTCATTTTTGAAAATAGTTTAATTATAGATCGTTTGAATGCGAAATATTTAAATGGATTTTCTGAAGAAGAATTTTTGTACACTACTGCAAAGATTATTCCAGAAAGTTTTAGACGGCTACATTTTGAAAATGTTCATGTAGATGATATGTTTTTTATTGATGGAAAGAACGATAGTCTTTTCGAAATCGCCCCAGAATCCATCACCATTCGAGAGAGATTGCATCTAAAACACTTACGCGGAAATCAATTATTAACTGATATCTTTAATGGTCTCCTGATAGCTGATATTTTAAGCAGAAAGCAACCACACATTTTTCCACAAAATATGAATTTCTTAACCGTTAAAGCTAAACAAATAAACATAGATGAACTTGCTTTTCCTTTCTCCTTACAGAACACAAAAAATGATAGCAAAGATCAGAAAACAAAGTTCATGAAGACTCCAGAATTTCACGTAGAAAATCTTAACGTTGAAAATATTAACAATCTCGAAATAAAAAGACTTTTATCATTAAAAAATATGAAAACATCTGATTTAAAAAATTTGGTAATACATGGTGATCTAACGATTAAGATTGATTTAAAAATAATTCAAATTGATGATCAACCATCTATGACTTATATAAAGAATATAGGTAAAGGAAATATCTTGTTTAATAATAATAATAATATCCAAGAATTAATTGCACAAAACATCACATTAAAATCTTTGCACAACCATGACATGAACAATTTTTTCGAAAATTTCCTTTCCAAGTCAAGAAAACAAAATATATCTGGAAGATTCACTTTTTACAAAATTACTACTGATAACATTAAAACTAGCTTTATCAATCATCAGGACGTCTCCAAATTGGCATGGATTGACAAGCCTTTATTTCTAATGAAGAACATCGAATTTGATGATTTATTTGTAGAAGGGAATACTATAACAAAAACTTTAAACAAACTTAATGTTAACGAGGTAAACTTTAAAATATGAATTGATAATATTTTTGTCTTTAACTATTCAATTGAAGAACATTTTATTTCAGTTGTACGAGAACATGCTTGACATATCGATACCAAAAATTAATAATTTAAAAGTAGACGGAAATATTTCTTGGGACGTTTCCTTGTCAAGTTCTGCTTTTGTGACATTGTTATTCGAAAACGCAGTAACTAAAACTACGTATCAAATTATTCGAAACAGCACAATTTTTCAGGGAAATGTATCAGTATCGACAATTACAGGACAATGTAAAGAAATTGATGAAATACGTAATATTATTGAAGATACTGTGATAGATGATAATGACATTGAAATAATTGGTCAAAAAAGTTTTAAAGAGAACCTGCATATCGATGCTATTTCAGTGACTGATGATATTGATATTCCTATGATTAATAATATCAGTATTCTCGAATTTAATAATTCTGTAGTGTGGAAAAATCAAAAGGAAACGATAACTGGAATTATAACTTTCCTCGATGATATAACAATGGATCAAATTCTTATCGATGATAATGTTCACGATGTTCTCTTGAAAGGAGTGGTTCTAACGACTGATAAATTACCCAACATATATTTCAAAGATCTTGTTATATTGGAGGATGTATATTTAAAGAGTTTAGATGAAGTAAATTTTGATAAATTTTTAAAAGATCGCGTAACCATCGACAAAGAACACGAGCTACTTGCTAATATACAATTCAATGACACTGTTGAAATAATAGGTACATAATTATATAAGCATAATAAATCATATTAACGCTCAGTGTGTAACTTTACGTCCTTTTCAAGAAATGTAAATATATGAATAAATAGTAATGTTGATTTATAAATCTTAGAAAGTACGAACCTATCAAGAATTAATGGAATTTATCCTTCTGATCTGGTTTTGAACAACGGAAAAGAAACACAGGTGATCATTGGTTCAAAAATCTTCGAAGAAAACGTCATAGTAAATAACAATATCTACGGGCCAATTATTAATCATGTAAACGTATCGCTAGAATACTCCGATGGTATACAAAACGACGAAGATGTAGAAATCATCGGAGACTTGGTAAGATTAGTCGCTTAATTTATCCGTGAGTAATATGATACATTTAAAAATTGCGTGTTTCTAGATTTTCGAGTCGGAGGTCAAGGTTCCAGAAAATGTATTTGTTTTTAACTTGATGAATGGAATAAATTTAACCACCATTTCCTATAATTTGCAAAAAGAGATAAATCGAACTCTATACATGTTCGCTCGGAATGAAACTAAGATTGAAAAGAGTATCAGTCAATCTGCCTCGATTTCTGAAAATCTCGGCAATATTTTCTCGTACTTGGAAATAGAAGAAAAATTGAAAATTCAGACACCGAACGTTAAGAAGATTGATGTTGTTTATTACGAACAAATCACAAAGCTGAATATATTTGGGGAAGAACCAGGATCTCTTTGCGGACTTCCAGATAATTGTTTTTGTACAACCGAATATATGGCTGAATTTACCAAGAACGACTGTCATATTCGAAAAATAAATGGTGGTAAAATAATACGAAATTATCACGAATTACATAGCACATTTGGTATAAATGTAATATCGAACACCATATCATATAGCCGTGAATGTAGTTTAAACAATAGCAAGAACGAATTCATCGCGATTTCTTGGGCCAAACTTGGAATGATCGATACAGTGGGAACGTTGGCCAGTGTAAAGGAAACACCATTAGAAATTCGAGGTTTCATAAAGGATGCAAAATTTTTCACAACACATGATAGTATGACATTTAATTTATGTTAAACTGATAGAATTGTTTGCGTAATTTCTTTTAACAGTATTATGTATTCGTATATTTTAGATGCAGCTTTCATAGTGTTGGCAGTGTATTATGACATATTACGCGCAACACATCACACAGATTCTGTAATTTACAAGATCAATTTTGAGAATAATAATTTATCATTGCATCAGAACATATCCACCGATGGAGCTTGGACTATCGATATTTTCAAAGCAAATCATCGCGATGTGTATCTTCTGCTTGGTTGCTTCGGAAATTCTAAAAAGTCGTATGTGTATAAATTGAATCCTATTACCTCCAAAGTGAGCATTTCATTGTTAATTATTTTGTAAAGGTACTTCGGGCGATGATTTGATATAGATATTATCTTTTAGTTTACAATACTAAGAAGCTTCGAAGGTAAAACGCGTAATGTAAAAAGTCTCATCCAGGAACAGGACTGCTTCGTTTTGTTAGATGATTTCGAGACGAATGCGATAAATATCTTTTATTACGATCCAAAATTTGATAACTTTTACAACTATCAAAGTCTATTTCATGATTCGCAAATCAATGACGTAGAGTGTTTCTACGCAAATGGTATGAATAATACATTGATATTATACTAACATCAAATTCGCTTTGTGACGAAATAAATATTAAATTATGTTTAACATTTGTCATTCTTATTTCAGGTTTCGGTCAAAGTGATTCCTTTATCATCGTCACGACGGAAGACGATCAGTTTTACGTTTATGAATATATGTTCGCTGAAGTAAGTTCATACCGATTGAATTGTAATGTAATTGTTAATTCAATTGTTAGAATAATTTATACATATCACGAAATGATTGTTTTCAGAGATTTCACTTGAAGATACATCACCGTATAGACGATTTACAAACGATGGTGCCATTCTATCATTTAGGGAATTATTATATTTTTACAGGTACGAGCACAAATAGCACAATACTAAGAATCATAAGACAAGGATCGAAATAAAATTCTTAGTGCACGAATTTATTTTTTTATTAATTCTTAATACTTATGCGAATTTATTTGTCGATATCTATGTATTATATTTATGTATTTATAAATCAATGCACATATATACATTGTATGTAATACAGCGTGAAATAATTTAAAACATAATACAAATCATGTATGGAATTATTAATACAATATTTATTATCGTTGTATTTTTTTATTACTGTATAGAACATTTCGAATTGAAACGCCTGATATTTTCATTAAAAAAAAAACATATTTAACATTAATCGAATTGCGCCAGCGCGATTCTGACAAAGGCATTGGACTTTAATTCATTCACAAAAGAGACTCGAGGGGCGACCAAATGGCATAAAAATTATTACGCGGAAATACAAATACTTAAGTATTATAATCGTGAAGATTTTCAGAACATTTTCGCAATATTGTTCTACGACGAGTTTTGTAATTGAGATACTTGAGTGTTAAGTTTCAGTTTTTCACGAAGTGGAAGCCATCGAAACACGTTACAGTTCCTTCATTGTTGCTGTGTGATATTACACTTAAAAGTTTTAAGGTACATAAAAGTGCAAAAAGTGCTCCTTTATTCAGAGAACGATCGAAACGTTTTGCAAATTTAATGAGTTAAAATGAAACTATCAAGATATCGTTTCACCGTAGTTGAGTAACTTTGTTCGTCCCTAATTAACTGCAAACAATTCACAGTTTTATACATAAGCGTATGTAGTTTAATTTATTTAATATAATTAAATAGGTAGGTAGAGATTTTCTATCTCATTTAGAAAGATCGAAACACAATTAACGAAATATAATTGTGTCTTTTTTCATCCGGCATGTTTTTTTTGGTTATGTTAATTTATCATGATTTAGCATAATAAAACATTTAACAATTCATCATCACAATGCTGATAATGTTGTTATAATCGATCTTATTAAACTATAATTAGATCTTTCCTGTAATTAAATCGTTCTGTTCTTTTGGTCAGTAAATTATTTTAAGGTTATGACACGTATCAAAAATCTTCCATTACTAAATGATATTAAATACCTTAAGCTTATGTCATTGTTACAGTGTTGCATGTAATTATTCTACAATTAATTTTTTCATTCCAAACAGAGCAGTTCCTATAAGGCAGTAATGGCTGTCAAGGGGCTGGTAACAGCAATTGTTCAATTCTTAACCCAACAATTAGAGGAAGGTGATATCACAGCAGATTCTAGAGAAAGCCTTGAAGTGGCAATACAGTGTTTAGAGAGTGCTTATAATATACAAGCATCTGATAATCCAACAAATATTAACTTATATGAAATATATAAGTCTTCTATCGAAAATGCAAAGCCCAATTTAGCTCCTGAAGCCACTCCAGAAGCAAAAGCTGAAGCTGAAAGATTGAAAAATGAAGGAAATACTCTTATGAAAGCTGAGAAACATCACGAAGCTCTTGCTAATTATACAAAGTACGTATTTTGCGTTTCAACAAAAGTAAACTTCATAAACATTAGAATATCATTTTGAATAATGGTATGATGTTGTTCATTTAGAGCAATTCAATTAGATGGTCGTAACGCAGTTTATTATTGTAACCGTGCTGCAGCATATAATAAAATTGGCAATTACCAACAAGCCATTAAAGATTGTCATACTGCTTTGTCTATTGATCCTTCATATAGTAAAGCATATGGACGATTAGGTTTGGCATATTCTCATCTTCAAAAACATAAAGAAGCTAAGGAGAGTTACCAGAAAGCTTTGGAGATGGAACCTGATAATGAAAGTTATAAAAATAATTTACAACTAGCAGAAGAAAAATTATCTCAATCGAACATGAACAATATGGGATTAAGTGGAGGTACATTGCCTGGCATGGATCTTAGTTCACTTTTGAGTAATCCTGCTCTTATGAACATGGCTCGTCAAATGTTATCTAATCCAGCACTTCAAAACATGGTGAGCAATTTCATGACTGGGCAGGTAGAACAAGGAGGACATATGGACGCTCTAATAGAGGCGTAAGTATCAGTTATATTTCCCATCATTTATTGCCTAACGTATCGTAAAAAAAATATATCATATTTAAAAATTTTGTAGTGGTCAACAATTTGCACGACAGTTACAAAACGCGAATCCCGAGTTAATTGAATCTTTAAGACGACAAATGGGAGGGAATCCAAATGATCCAGATCCACCACAACAAAATTAAAACAACTGTGATTATGATATATTTTAAAAATTCTACACAAAATGGAAATAATTAAATTGAATTGAAACACATACATAAGTACAGAACAATGTGTATCATTTTTTAATATGAAAATGTGAAAAATTATGAGATTAACTTATATTATCTCTATCGTAAAATAATATTCATATACCATATATACATATATATATTATGCAAATTTTCTTATGACTTAACTATTAAATAAGACATGATAATTTGTCTTTTGGATGTGTGCTCATAATGTTTGATATGTGAAGATTAGATAATAAATGTCAAAATATAGTAAATATTTTGCGAATGAGATAGATATTTGAACTATGTTGTTTTTTATGTCTTGTAATATTGCTTCAAATCTATTTCTATACATAGTAAAATACATTTTTGTAAAAATAATTTTTGCTTGATAGATTACTACATATCAAAAATTAAGAAGAAATATTTTTTACTTATGGTAATTGTATTGTTTTTAAATTGGTTTTGAAAATATTTAAAAACCTGAAACATTTTTAAAAAAACTATAATGTCTTTACAATAAAAAAAATGTACATAATTAAACGCATTCTGAATATATAACAAATCATGTTATTAAATATTTTCAATATATATCACTTTAATCATTTCGCAATTGATATCACATATAATGTAGAATAGGCATAGAATAATTATTATGAAATAAAAAGATACATTTTTAATCCAATAAGTATGCATCGTATTTACACAAATCCCCTATTTGAGTTTGATACGTTTTTTCGAATTAATAGAATGTCATTTATATATGCATCATACAACAGCGACATCATTTTTATACGATTCGTACATACACAACAGTTATTAAAGCCCATTCTCTAATTTATTCTCATATTTACATTTGCCTGTAAATTCATATTTATGGATAATCATAAATTCATACACTACTCATTTTCACGGATGAATATCACAATCGATCAGTGTAGTAATACCCCGGTTTTTCATTATAATGTAAATTGAATACATCCGAAGTTCTATAAAGCTGTCGAATTATTTGAAAAATAGGCGCAAAGTAATAACAAAAACAAAATAATGTTGAATTTTTTATAAAAGCACTACGTTCTTTTCTTTCTTTTCTTGTAAAATTTTGATTTTTTCAGGCGCATTCACATTGTTTGTGCGAAATCTTTATGACATACAGTACCAATTTATGAAAATGCAAGAGTACATTACGTTGTATCTGTTACGCGAATCATACGTATAATCTGTTACATTTATTATTTTTTTTTTTTTAATAAAAGATAATATTTGTATTATAAAAAAACAATGATTATAACGATAATTGAAAACAACAAGTTGACGTTACTTTCTTACAGCGCTCGTTTCATGGTTATAAAATTAATGTCATGATTTTCACGTGTTACATACCAGGGGCGCTAGGTGACGAAGCTGCGATGCAGCATTATTTACATATTTTCCAACCCTTCCCTTCATTCACCCACAAATACATCCGTGAAACATGATGCGTGCGCAAAGTTCCTCCATCTCCACAGGTTCCTGATATGCGCGGTGGCGTATGATTCGTTGGTTTCGTAGCATTGTTCAGGAAAGTATCACTAAATGATGCACGGATTAAACATTCGCATGTCCATACATAAATTGAAATACGGTTTCATTTAAATTTATAACAACAGTAATTAATTTTCTGATACATGCTTATATTATTACAGACCTTCTGATATTATTGTACCATCGTTATAAATGAAATCATTCAATACGTAAGAATCGCTGTCGCAATAATTACTATTATAAATACACGGCGTTTACTGTACAATTAATAAAGACTAATATATTCCATTTAATTCGTGATTTGTAATTTTATCTGCAACACTCGATCTCGAGTGTTTGCAATTTTCTTGTCATAGAATTACATACGTCGTTTAATAAACATCGTAACAATGTTCGCGAAAAGCGAATAGAACAAAAAGGAAGTCCGTACCTGCGAAATATGTATCACGTTGAAAAAATCTGAGAGAGCGTTCCGCAAGTTTTTAGGAGAAGGGTCTTCGAAAGTAACGGTACGATCCTGGGTATAATGCTTGCCCTCCCCTCCCCTCGCTGCCGATCACCGCACACTCACAGATTGAGGTGTGGCCATCGAGGGCTGCCATCTTCTTGACTTTCTGTCGCTTAACATTTCAGGTAAATACGCAATTATTTCTTAAGTAATACTGGTTGGAGTGGTATGAGAGTGTGCTGTGATGTGCGTCCGGGTGGTTTGAGCGTGCTACATGTCGTTTTGTTAACTGGCGCGACCGGGGAGCATCGTTGTGTATCAAGGAGGGAAAAAAAAGAAAGAAAAGAAAAAAGAAAAACCGTTCTCCTCCTCCTGTGATAGAGAGGGCTGAGGGAGTGCCATGCGTTACGAATCCGCAGCATCTTCGCATGACGATCCTTTGGTTCAGCATACGAGAAGTTACACGCTGTCCACCGTGACCACATTCGATCACTGATCTGGGATCGTTTCTACCAGTTCAAATACCGACCTGTGGCTTTAATTGAGTATGTAAATCGTCCTCCCCTTCTTCCCCTATCCTGGGCTTTTAGACCCCTGCGTCGCTATCCTGTCGCACCCCCAGCGCCCCCATCCTCCCCTCTCAGGCTTAGATCTCCTTACCCCACCTCCCCGTTCCTTATTTCCCGGTTTCGACCGTGCACTTCCGGCTGTGCGAAATTCAGCAAAAAGCTCCCTGGAATCCGTGTCTGGAGACCTAGTAACTAGAAATCTGTGTCACGGCTTCATCTTTGACGTTCATTCGTCGTCGTTTACCCTGTCAGAGCTGCGATAAACAAAAGATCGGGTACGTTTATTGATACATTAGAAATCATACGCGTTTCTATTCTACGAGGTCCGCGTCTCCCCTTGTTCTGTTCTCGCAAACGTTTTACATGTTTGCGATGATTTCATCAGAATTTCCATACGCTAATAAAAAAACACAGACAGACGTACGCCGATTTTGGGTTAACGATCGACCTCTGTCTGCTTACAACATACGAATACATATAATTTTCGTTCCAAGTATCTTATACGCACGATAAACAGAAATTTTTAACAAGTCGAAGTGTGACTTTCATTTAGTTTATTACGAGTTAAATAATTTAATCTCTGATAGATATTAGAGTAAGATTTTTGCAATGCATCAAATAAGGTGCAGTCTTCGAAGATTTGTATAAATTGTGTTGCCTTAATATTGATATATACATAATCTTTATTCGCATTGCTTTTGCTAACTACTAGACTGTCTAATGCTAAAGTCCTTGCTTTTCTGTTTATGTAAAAACTTTTCAGTTTGAATCTCCCTTTGTATATTAACAAGCGTGACCTATGACACAAACAGAAGAATAATGTTACAATAAAAACTTTTAACAAGATTCTATATTGAAGGATTTTAACACTCTTAGTGTTTATATATTGCAACATACATATTTCTTAAATATATACATAAATATATATACATACTTAAATATATATTATTTGTCATTGCCTTTCACTGAATAGTAAATGATTATAAGTTGTTCTACTAAAATATTACAAAGCATCTTATCTGTATACGATGTGAATGTATTGCCTATTATATTTGATTTGTGCTTCTTAAAAATAATTTTTTTATGGATACACATATTTCTTAATAGTGCATGTTTAATACAAAAAAATATCGATTTTAACGTGTTTATGCATGTTCCTCAAAGACATTATTATTTTTTTTTGTAAGGCATAAGGTATTATCTTACATGTGATATAGTAATATACAAAAACTTTTTGTATATAGATTAAGAAATTGATTTATTTATATAGTATAACTTTTTTCTCTGACACAGATCTTAATTAAAGCTTTACCTTATGCATTTCAGAATTCTTTAATCTTTGATCTATTGATGTGTATATGAAGTCATTATGATAACATCAAATTCACATTATATTTAGTTTTTGGTATTCTTGCAAAGCCTTGTAGTGTACATATTTTCATATAATATATATGTATCGGAAGGAAAGAGTTATGAACCAAAATTATAAAGGTGTCGTTCAATGATCACAGATTTAATACTTTCACAGATATTTAAATATATAATTTCAGAAACAAAACATCCATACATATTTACATATATATGATATTATTTATATGACATCTGTGTAGTATTTCATAACCTTTTATCCATTCTAACATATAAAATGTCCACTTAAAGCAGAGACGCTGAAAGAAAGACTAAAAACATGGGATGCAATACGGGCCGATGCCTCGGTCCAGACGATACAGGGTACCCTGGATCAGGTACGACCCAATCAATATCCTTTCAATCTTCAGCCCTCGTAGGTTGCTTTCTAAATAGTATTAAAGTAGATATAAAATATAGACACAAGAAAATGTTACCTATCATATCCAATATATAAGTAGCAGACAGTTATAAAATTAGAGGCAATTTTTAGCAATATGAACTTAAATAAACAGAGGGCTGTAGGCAGTGTATGCTACTATATTTGTAATGCTAGTACTAATTTAGTACTTGGTTTAAATATAAATAGATACAATATTTTCAGGTAACAAGTTACATACCCTACGAGGTTTGAATTTAAGTCATTGTTTATAGCATTGTCAGAAAATGAATCTAATTGAACAGTTACGAAAAATTACCCCAGACTTCTTCCTAACTCTATCCTGAAGAATGCTTTTTTTCAATCTTTCTCACTATTTCCTTTATGTCTATTCACACTTGGATTTATGTATTTAAAATTGCTTTTTATTTATTTATGCCTTATCAAGGTGCAGGGAAAGCAGTTTCTATTAACATTGATATTGATTACATCTTTTCAATATTCAACATATTTTCTCTTAAGTTATTATCTTATCTTATGTGTATTATGTGTTCATTCACTGCATGTCCTTAGTTAAACTAATTTTAGCTGGTGTTTTCAAGATGTTAATTTAATTGATTTAGATCTGTTCTCACTAGTACTTAAGTAGTCCTTAAAATATTCCTTGCATCTATATTGTATACAAATGCAATTAGAGTTTGCTGATATGATTTACACAATAGTGTTCGCAATTGATAGATTTCTTATTAGATGTTATATACACACATATTTGTATGTGTATGTATATACAGGATAAAAGTAATAGAAGTTAGATGTACATCTTTATTGTTTTATTCTGATATGTGTCAAGATCAAGTGCATATGTTTTGTATATATTAATCATTATTAACAAAAAGAGATTATTAAAATTAAATAGACACTTATTTGGACAAATATATTGCGCAAAATCATAATTATATTTGTACATAGGTAAGTTATTGAAAAAATCTCAAAACCATGTATATTACTTATAATTATATAACAATTATTAAATATGATGATAAAAATATTAAATATTTTTTAATTATATATATAAAAATTTATTAGTTAATGTGAAATGATTATATGTTTCTTGTTTCTGCATTAATAGATATATTTTGAAAAAATTAATATTGCATAAAGTTAGAATTTTAATAATATAGATTCAATTAGGGTACTAATAAATATTTCATGATTTACATTTTAGAATTCATGGCAGCCATTAGGAAGAAATTGGTTATCGTGGGTGATGGTGCTTGTGGCAAAACATGCTTACTCATAGTCTTCAGTAAAGATCAATTTCCTGAAGTTTATGTACCTACAGTGTTTGAAAACTATGTTGCAGACATTGAAGTTGATGGAAAACAGGTAAGTACGAGAAATTGTTTCATATATTTAAAATATTTATATTTTTCTTCTAAATGTACTAAAAAAACATTTTGTATAACAGGTTGAATTGGCTCTTTGGGACACAGCAGGACAAGAAGATTATGATAGGCTGCGTCCATTGTCATATCCTGACACAGATGTAATCCTAATGTGTTTCTCTATCGATAGTCCTGACTCCTTGGAGAACATTCCTGAGAAGTGGACACCAGAAGTTAAGCACTTTTGTCCAAATGTGCCCATCATTCTTGTTGGAAATAAAAAAGACTTGCGCAATGATCCTAATACCATCAAAGAGCTTAGCAAAATGAAACAGGAACCAGTTAAACCAGAAGAAGGTAGAGCTATGGCTGAGAAAATCAATGCTTTCGCTTATCTTGAATGTTCTGCTAAGAGTAAGGAAGGTATTAGGGAAGTATTTGAAACAGCCACTCGGGCAGCGTTACAAGTAAGCACTGTTTATTACAGAGTTTTTTTTAAATTGAATATAAACTATACAGACGTTATTATAAAAATGATGTGAGTTCGTAGGTAAAAAAAAAGAAGAAAGGAAGATGTTGGCTCTTATAATTTATGAAACTGTTGAGACAAGACTAATGGAATTGCTAGTTGCAATGAAGCTAGTTGTTATGCCAGAGGCCCTCAGCGGAAACTATAATATAACAACAACAACTTATCTTTAATTATTTTACACAATAAAACAAATCTATAAAAAAAAGAAAAACCAACAAAATACGCCCACAATATATACAATATATGCAAATTAAAATCCGTTGCAAAGTTTGCAAGTGTTCTTTTATAATTATTTGCGAAGAATGTACTGTTAATTATGATTGTATCAGTTAATCCTTTATGGACTCTCTCTAATGTTGCAATAAGTGCGATCGTGTTTTAAATGAAATAAATTACTAAGAATTTGTACAAACATTGCTGCAGTTTTTATAAGGATATGCTATGAGTTATGACATGTTAACTGTTATCTTAGAAGTTACTTATCGTTTTGGTCCTTATCAGAATAGAATGGCTTTCAAATATTATTGTACAAACATTATTAAGACTGAGTTTTCGGTAATATACTTTAATGAAATAAGAAAGAAAGAGGAAAAATGAATAAACTCATAATCTTTTTAATGAAAAAAGTTAAATATTGTTACATGCACAAAGTTGTGAGATAAGATTAAAGAATTTGAGTTTCTATGTTTGACAAGGATTAAAATACATCACAGTATCTATTAAATTCATTATTGTCTCTGTAAAAAGAGCGATAAACAAATTATTTTGCTGCTCTATTTGGTCCATATAGGATTAAAATTGTACATAAAATGTCATCATTCTTGAAATAGATAAGATATACCTTCATGAATGTCCCGTGATTTTTTTTAAGCATTTCTCTGTCTATTTCATGGTATGAAATAATAGAAGTACGAATCGCTTTATCTCATTTTCTTACAAGAAAAAAAATATATATATATATAAATCTATTTATCTATAGGTTTATATATATATAAACCTATTTATCGATAAATCTATCACTTTAAGGATCAAAAGGACATAAGTACTTGTATACTTAAGACACATACGAAAAAAGAAAGAATACTAAATACTGTTTTGTACATCTCCATAATTCTTTATAAATAGTTTTACGACATTGTAATTCGTCGTGTCAGTAGCGAATTGAAGATACTTCCAAGAAGAAATTCAATTATTTCTATGTAGCACTTTTTCAATATAATTAAAGAAAAAAAATTTTTTACAATTAGAAAAAAATGAAACCAGGATAAGTTTTTTGAGTTTAAAGAGATCGCTCTATAGTTAATTAGTCTTAATATAAGATATTTACTCCATGATTACTATAATAAATTGTAATTAACAATAAAAATTATTAATCAATGTTTTTGAACTATTATTCCTGAAACAGTTCAATCATTTGTACATTTAAATATATGAATATTCAAGCAATGAGAAATTTCCTAGAATTTACAAGGGATCTATAAAGATTAATAAACACATAAATATATCGTACATGAATTTTCATTTACAAGTTTTATTGAACAAAATCTTTCTTTTATTTTAAAATATTTTTTAGAAATCACATATTAGGAAGCTTTTTTTAAACGAGAAAACAAAAATATAATTCTTCAATGCACAAAATTGTATACAAAACGATTTATTTTACTTTTAATATAAATAAAAAAGTAATGTATTAATTTTTACTTCATATAGTCAAATATGGAAAATGGAATGAAAAATTGAATCTTAAACATAATTCGCTAAATCTGGAAAATATTAACATCATAGTTCTAAATCAGTTCTGCGTAGTTTTACATGATATACAACATTATAAAGTTACTTAATACACACAGACAATCCTATTCTAATTATACCTTTTCACTTTATTTTTCAAATACTTTGTAAAATAAATGCAGTCATGTTACATTAAAGGTCTTTAATTTCTTTCATTCACATCTGTCTTTGATACTAGAAAAATTTTTAGCTTTTGTGTTTTCAACTACATGCCACTTTTGTCACACTTATAAGTCGCACAAGAAAAATTTCACTTCAGATTCTGCTGCTGAGAGATATATAAAAACTGTAATAAACAACTCCATATTTCAATGTGAAAAAATTTACAATTCATCACTTTTCGGCTTAACAGTCTTTCCCTTGCGATCAAATTCTTTTAACTCATTGGTCGCGTGTTTAGCAATGTATTTGATAAAATCATCAAGTTCTCTGCCACCTTCATATTTTACTGGACTATTCTTGGAATTTTTAGGCGCCCAATAAAGTGTTGGGAATCCTCGAACTTCATATGGAGCAGGAACATCATTAGCGGTAGCATCAAATTTTACAATTTCAACATCTTCGTTCGCAAGTTTTTCACCTAATTCATCGTAAATAGGTGCTAATTTTTTGCAATGGCCACACCAAGGAGCATAAAACTCAATCAACGTATCCTTGTCATTGTTTGTAACAACTTCATCAAAGTTTCGGGCCACTGCAACTTTAACATTTCCAGTGTTATCTTCGGGGATTGGTTCAGATTTCAGATATGGTTCTAAAATATCAACTTCTAGATCTTTCAAGAATGCTTCAAATGTATCAACAGAAAATTCATCCTTCATAACGAATTTTTGATTGTTACTGTTTCTTGCTAAAATAACAGGTTTATCACCCTTGACAAAATCAATTCCAAAATCATTTAATTCATGTTGGAAGTCGTCTTTGGAAGAAATGGCAAAATTTAAGTTAGGGAAGTCTTTAGCAACTTTAATAATTCTATTACGCCAGTAATTTGTACCCTTAGGATTTTTGACATAATCCACTGCATAGTATGCAACAACTAATGGATTTTTAAATTCTCCTGCGTTATCCCGCGTACGAACGCCAGCAATACCAAAACTAAAATACATATTCAGTTAAAAGTACTTTTAATTTAAATACTGTATTAGTGAAACGAATGTTCATGAAACTTACTAATTTTTATTAATGAATTCTAGAAGATCACCCATAGATTCATCATATTTTACCGTGTTTGGTTCAAACTTGTTTTGTAGAATTTTTGGTCTATATAGAACAATGACATTCCTAAAAACAGAAAAAAATACATTTTACTCTTTGTGTAATTTTGATCTTAAAGTAAATTTATGACAATGTAAATAAATTACTTATGTCCTTCTTTCTCCAAGAGTGATTTAGTTGTTGTATGTGCAAATCTGATTTTTTCTTTAAGTTTCTTAGAAACAGCATGATAAGATATTGCTAAAGGTGAATCCTCCTTTTCAAAGAAACCTACAACACTTACTTCATCTGTGTCTAAGAATGATTTCAAATAACTTTCTCCTTGTAATTCTTTAGATGCTGGACCAACTTGTGCCTAGAATATATTGAATTAAATATGTGAAATGATTAAATAACTTCCGCATTATCAAAATCCTAATTACCTTCATATATTTGGCAATACCAGCAGCTTCTCGAGGTCCATTGTAATCGGCAACAAAGTCACCTCTGGAATAGATTTTCAATGTTGGATAACCATTGATTGAATATTTGTTGCAAATCTCCTTCCCACTTTCTGTACAATCTACTTTGGCAAGAGTAATTGGAGGATCATTACCCAACAGCATTTCAGCAGCTTTTGCATATTCTGGTTTCAATCGTTTGCAATGACCACACCTGGATATTCGAGATACATAGATAAAAAAATTTCTTAAGTTTATCCTAAATTTAAAATCAAGTTATATTTTAAAAATTTGCATAGTAAAGAATAACAATTATCCTTTTAAAGGTAAAAATAAAGAATAAGAATTTTAAAACGCTATTAACGTGTCACAAGCCGGTATACTCAAAGTTATCGAGACCGGAACTTGAAAAACACTTCTCTTTAATCAGTTCTTTTGCGAGAGAGAATAGAAACGATAGAGTAACAAAAAAATAAAGCTGCATTTTAATTTGGAAATAAATTATTATCAAAACAAAGAAATATCTTACCACGGTGCGTAAAACATAACAAGCGTATTCTCAAGCTGATTTATTTCGTGTCTAAAAGAATCGTCGGTAAGCTCCACCACATCTTTCTCTTCGGCCAAGACGATAGTTGAGATCAAGAAAAGAAAGGTAAAATATTTGAGCAACATCGCAAACAACAGTACTTTTTTTTCTAAACCGAACTCTTGTCACAGTCTCTCTTCTGAAGACACTGCCTGTCGAAGACGTGGCTTTCGCAATAAGTTAGGGTAATCACGCAGTGCTGTCGTGTTCTGATTGGTCGTTCCATTCGAATATATGTGATGTATTTCCTCTTTACAAGATGCGATACCTACACATATGAATAAGATGAAATTCCAAACATTCCCAATAACAAAATGAATTTTATCGTTTGCTTTTGTTGATGCAGAAACTGAAAGAAAATTTTTAACACTATTCCTAAACAAAATCTTCTTCGTCACAGGATGACTTATTACATATATTCAAATTATATAATCATTTATATATACTCAATATAATATGTACATTCAATGTACATTCAAACATTAATCAATCTCTTAAATATCTTATGCATGTTACTTAATTACGATATTAGCGTACGCTAGTAACAACCATAACGTAACAAATAAATTAGTAATAATCAGAGTTAAAGTAAATTTATTTTTATTAGAAAAATAAAGTATTAAATAAATTTTAAAGACTTGATATTCTCCAAAAAAGATCTGGTTCTAAATTTAAATGTGTTGAAAGAATGATGGTCTGAAGGCCCTCTAGAGCAATGAATGTAAACTATGATCATTCATCATAATTTTCGCGGGATCTTGGAGAATATTTAAAAAAAGAAAAACAAAGGTAGATTGAAAGTTTTTTTGTTGATTTATATAAATTTTAAATTCTTGAACGAAAATAATTTAGTAGAAATACATATCTTCCACCTAATAAAGCGTAGAACAATTATATATATGTATTATATGTGTTATATTATATAGTTTGGCAATACATTTGTTTTTTATGAAGGAAATAAACAATGAAACAAGGTACTGATTTTAAATATTCATCCAATTTCAACGAGCTTATTTATTCATTCAAACTATCGAAAATTAATTACGAGTGTTTCGAAGTAACAAAAATTTTGTTCTCAGTTACATATATAAATTTCGAAAAAAATTTGAAAACAATAGTAATAATAAAAGCATGTCCCAGATTACATAATATTATACTTGTAATATTCATAAATCAATATTTCTTTTATCAGTATAAATCGAGAATAAATTGTTTCGTCGTTTGAATTATTAATTACTATAAAGCGCGATACTTGCAGAATACCACAAACGCAAAGAAACATATTTGAGACATAAAATAGGAATCAAGTGAATCACCATAAATGATTCTTTCTATAAAAAAAAATTAGTTTCTCATCTTCTATAATTACAATCATTTCTCTCGTAATCCCCAAAGAAAAACAAATTGTAAAATTTGATACATTATTATTTTCATATTTGGTATAAAATTAAATATATTCTACCGAATTCAACTGTAATAACTCAATAATCTCAAGATTCGAAACGATGACTTATACTTGCATCAACACGTGTCGTGCAGAGATGAAAAGTTCCCCGAAAAAAATGTGGGTCTGGTTGGTTATTTCCAATCCATTCGTAATTTAAGAATACCTATTGGTTGAAAGTGTCACGCAGAACAAACCTAGTGGGTCGGTTATTGAGAGAAGGAACTGCTTCCTTTGCTCTTGCATGGGACTTTTCATTTTTGTACATAGATACAGCTATATAACTGAAAACATACAATTTGCAATTCGTCAGTAGATGGTACTAAAGATGAAAGTGTTCCGCTGCACGCTAACCTAAAGATCACACTTATCCCTAGCTAAGCAGCATCCACTTAAGTAATACTCATGTCATTGGAACTGGTATACTAAGGAAACACTGCATGTGCTAGCCGCTAGAGGCATTAAAATACTAGCGTCGCGAAGCGGTGAAATGGTGAAACTATTATATATTGTTGTCCTTGTCGCACACTCCTTGTCTACGGCGCGAATATGTCTGTCGTTGTCCCACGCTATCACCCTCCTTGTCTACCGCGCGTATATCTCTGTCCTTGTCGCACGCTGTTGCTGCTCTCCTGTCTATCGTGCATATATCTCTGTCCTTGTCGCACGCTACTGCCCTCCTTGTCTAACAACGACAGACAAGGAAAGCAATAGTGTGCGACAAGGACATCCTTCGATCTATTGAAAAAAAAATTCAACTTTTTACACAGACGTTTTTTTGGCACAAAACACACATAGAAAGAAAGCGAGGAGCCTAACTGTAAGGAGGCATATAAAAAAGTTCGCAAATTATTCCTCTTAATTAGGTTTTTTTCGTAATTACTGCGAACAGCCACAAAATGGCCACGGTGGCGCCATCTAGCGGCAACCGAGTGGTACTAATTATTTGTAAAAATACTCATTTCTGCATTTTACGGGACAAAAGGGGTAAGAAAAGAAAGCTAAGGGTTTAATTAGGGTAATGCAATCACAAAAGTTCACAATTTGTTTCACTAAATTAGGTTTTTTCGCGTATGAAGATTTCTCTGTATTACAGGGTCGTAGGGATTGAAATGGCGATGATAATGCGAGGATAATGTAGGAAGTGATGATGTGGGTAAGGTGAGGAAAGGTTAGGTTGTGCGCGTTTCGTCTCAGAGTCGCTGCCTAGACTCATCAGTGGGGCTGATGGCAGCGCGACTCCTTACCCCAGACGCTTGTTTTTCTAACTACTCGCTAGGCTGGACGGTCTCACCCATCCTAGCGGTGTTCCGCACTCTGTTTGCTTAACATCGAAATATCGGTTGACTTCGACGCTAGGCGCACAGCCACTTGCGGCTTGTACGAGTGGGTGTTCGAAACTCGTACTCGAGGAACTATAGGTCGCTACATCAGGAGCAACGGTGGCGCCATCTGTCGACATCTTGGTGATACTAAAAGTAGAAAATTCAATTTTTAGTACCACCGAGTTAGCAATAGATGGCGCCACTGTCGCTTCTGAACATTGACAGGTGACAGTTTTTCCACAAATTACGAGAAGAAATTAATTGAGAGAAATCATGTGTGAACTGTTAGGGTTGCGCCTTCGATTTTAGAGACCCTAAATTTGCGTTTTATGTTTTGTTTAAATGTAGTTGCGTATGTAAAGAACGTTTCGTTTACGTTAGCAGTAGTGCCAGTAGTATGTACATAATTTCGCGCAAACTATAGTGAATATTAGATTCAGATTTATTTACGAAAGTAACTGATAGCATTATCTTTGAAGTATGTGCTCGTGGAGTGCAAATTAGTAACATGAAAAATTAAAATTAATTATTCCCCTTATATGGTTATAGAGCGTTCAGTTCCACCGGTCTGCCACAACGCGGCGCTAGTGTTTCTTACCCTGTAATACAGAGAAATTTTCATACGCGAAAAAACCTAATTTAGTGAAACAAATTGTGAACTTTTGTGATTGCATTACCCTAATTAAACCCTTAGCTTTCTTTTCTTACCCCTTTTGTCCCGTAAAATGCAGAAATGAGTATTTTTACAAATAATTAGTACCACTCGGTTGCCGCTAGATGGCGCCACCGTGGCCATTTTGTGGCTGTTCGCAGTAATTACGAAAAAAACCTAATTAAGAGGAATAATTTGCGAACTTTTTTATATGCCTCCTTACAGTTAGGCTCCTCGCTTTCTTTCTATGTGTGTTTTGTGCCAAAAAAACGTCTGTGTAAAAAGTTGAATTTTTTTTTCAATAGATCGAAGGATGTCCTTGTCGCACACTATTGCTTTCCTTGTCTGTCGTTGTTAGACAAGGAGGGCAGTAGCGTGCGACAAGGACAGAGATACATGCACGATAGACAAGGAGAGCAGCAACAGCGTGCGACAAGGACAGAGATATACGCGCGGTAGACAAGGAGGGTGATAGCGTGGGACAACGACAGACATATTCGCGCCGTAGACAAGGAAAGCAACAGCATGTGACAAGCAGCAAATACGCGCGGTAAAGAAGGAGAGCAAAAGCGTGCGATAAGGATAACAATATAAATTAGTTCTGGCACCTATCCTAGAGCTGATCCACACGATGCATGCTTAATAGATATTTATTACGCTATTACGAAACATTGCTTAGTTGAATTACTTATATAATGATATCGTGTTAGCAATAACCAAAAATACACTAAAATTTAACAGTTAAGATTATAATTTCTAGTAAAAATAAAAAGTAATTCTTAATACAATTAAAACTATCTATTTATAACAGTAAAATGACAAAAAAAAATAGCAACAAATGTTTTATTTTTACCATAATAATATTGTTCTTGATAGTAAATGACACCTGTTTGAATTAAACAATTTATTATGTGGAAATGCGCGTATGCATATAATACATAGCCACAGTTGAACATATTTTGACGTACGAATCTATTGAATGTAAATTGAATTTTACTGACTTTTTTAAACGATAGCCATTGGTTGTTTAGCATGGACATGAATTTGCAAAATGAGGAAAAGCTCAATGTAGCTAAAATGGGGGTACTTGAATATTACATCCAACAAAAGTACAATTCGATTAGTTGCAAAAACGTTTTGTTAACTTTTGTAACAAAATACTAGAAAGACGCGAGATCATATTAATCTTTTTATTTAGTTAACGTTACAGACATCTAAAAATATCTTCTAATACCATGGTAAGCGTTCGCGATATGTTGCAATAAAATTTAATATTGTTTATTTCTCCAGATGAATCAATCTATCAAAAATGTATCTCTATCAAAAATTTGAATACTTGATACTGGAGATCAAATGGAAGGAGAAACTTAAATAAATTTGATATTTGTTTTTTATTGATTCGACCTCTTAATTCAGCTTAATCTTTTCAAGATTGTCCGCAAGCGGACTTCGGGAAGCTGATACATTCACAATCAGTTGTGACCTACCTGTCATTGCGATCGGTTGTTCGTAGAGAGTGCAATCTGATTCTGAATTGAGTTCATTTGACTATCAGTCACAATATTCAAGTTTCTTTTACCTTAATATTAAAAAATATCTATTTGTTCATATTACAGATTGTTCGTCAATATATCTATTACGTCAATCATTACGTGTGCCATTTATCTAGTGCTGTAACAGGTAACAAATTTTTACCTTAAACGTCGTATCATCGTGACTTGTAGTTTCACTTTCTCTTTTCTTGACTTTACACTTTTATACGATTGACCTCGATACCTGCTTCCTTAAAACGAAACAGTTCAATCTTTTCTGGTTAAATAATCGCATTTATTATATAATTTTATAATATATAAAATACATTATATATATATATATATATATACATATATGATAATTGATATCTTCGTTCCATTATGTTTCAATTTTATGTTTTAGGTAATTTAAAAAACATGCCCTGTCCATTTTTGACACATCTTTCTGCGAATTATATTCGTAATTATGGAACATCCGTAATTATGAACTATCAGCTGTACCAGTTTTGTCCAGTGATGTCTCAGTTTTTTAGCACTCAAGTAGATACCAGTGACACTGGTGAACAAGTTGAAAAAGCTATAAACAGTCAATGTCCGTTTCTTGCTAAAGAACAAAATGCTGTGAAAATAGCTAGTCCTATGGTTGAGAAGGATATTATTAACATATCAGCTTCAGAATCAAAGGAAAGAGGTGGTTTCCCATATGAAAAATTTTTCCATGAACAAATTATGAAAAAAAAGAAAGATCATTCTTACAGAGTATTTAAAAAGGTCAATCGCTTAGCAGAGAGCTTTCCAACTGGATTAGAGTACTCCTGGGGAGAAAAACCAATTACTGTTTGGTGTTCTAATGATTATTTAGGAATGTCACGACATCCAGCAGTGACAGATTCTGTTCGAGAAGCATTGAGCAAATTTGGTGCAGGAGCAGGAGGAACCAGAAATATATCTGGAAATTCTATGGGGCACGAGATATTAGAGAAAAGACTCGCTTCTTTGCACCAAAAAGAAGCCGGCTTATTATTTACTTCTTGTTTTGTCGCTAATGACTCAACTTTATATACTTTGGCAAAGCTCCTGCCACATTGTCATATTTTCTCTGATGCTGGAAATCATGCTTCTATGATTCAAGGTATAAGAAACAGCGGAGTACCGAAGCATATTTTCAGGCACAATGATATAAAACATCTTGAAGAATTACTTTCTAAAATAGACAAAAATGTGCCAAAAATTGTAGCATTTGAAACAGTACATTCTATGACTGGTGATATATGTCCCTTAGAAGATTTATGTGATATTGCACATAAATATAATGCTTTAACATTTGTTGATGAAGTTCATGCTGTTGGATTGTATGGACATTCGGGAGCTGGGATTGGAGAAAGAGATTACGTGCTCCATAAGATGGATATTATATCTGGCACTCTAGGGAAAGCTTTTGGGAATGTGGGTGGCTACATTGTTGGATCTGCTAAGTTAATAGATATGATACGAAGTTATGCAGCAGGCTTTATTTTTACAACCTCATTGCCACCAACAGTATTATATGGTGCCTTAACAGCCATTGAAATTTTAGCTTCAGATGAAGGAAGATCATTAAGGGCTAGCCACCAAAAAAACGTAGCTTATATGAAATCTATTTTGACAGCTGCAGGTCTTCCATTAGAGCAATCACCTTCTCACATTATACCGATAAAAGTAAATTTTTTTTACATTAGATTTTCTGCACATTATTAGTATTATTATGTTTAATTAAAATTGTCTTTCAGATTGGTGATCCATTACTGTGTAGTCAATTAGCCGATTTATTAATAAGAGATAAGGGGCATTATGTTCAAGCAATCAATTATCCAACTGTTCCAAAGGGAAAAGAAAAATTAAGACTTGCTCCAACTCCAAGACACACTCAATCTATGATGGATCAATTTGTCAAAGATATATTACATGTTTTTCATCAATTGAGTATACCAACTTTCGGACATAAGTCAGACGACATTCCTGTGCCAACATTCCATTCGAATTCGTTGATAAATGTTAAATGTAAATGAATGAACTAACAAAAATCTATATAGTACAAATATAATTTATTTCTGTATACAAATTTATATTATATAGATATCTATGCTGTTGAACAGGCATTTACTTATAATAAAATGTTAAAGAAATTTAATTAAAATTAATTTGACTATGTAAGATTTTCAATAAAACATTGTCAATGAGGAATAACAGAAATTTTTTTTTAATCTACTTTAATTCATTATGATTTAAAATTTTGTAAAATATTAAGTCCATATTTCATCTGTGTTTAAATCATATTTCACTAGAAAATAAAATGGCTACGTTTCCGAAGTAACTAGAACGTTTGCCTTGGTCTTTTTCCGGTTCGTTATCGTGTTTCACGCACGGCAAAATGAAAGCTAAGGGTGAAGTAAGTAAATGCTTAAAATTTCTATTAAAAACTAATAAATTTATCATTTAAGGAAACTGATCTTTAATTACTATGCTTTACATATTATAATAGTTCATCCAAAATTGCAAAAATGAAGTTAAATGATACATTAACAATGGCTTAACCTAACATGTTATGATCGTTAACACATGCTCACAATTCTCAAAGTTTGAACAGTTCTCGTATTTTGTCAAATTCAAAATTTTAAGATAATTTTCAATTTTTTAAGACAATAAAGGATTATTTATAATGAGAAATAACTTATAATATTTTTTTACAGTTGAAGGAGTTCGAGGTGATCGGACGCAAATTGCCGACCGAAAAAGAAAAGACCACACCATTATACAAAATGAGAATATTTGCGCCTGATGCCATTGTTGCTAAATCCAGATTTTGGTATTTCTTGCGTCAACTTAAAAAATTTAAAAAATCTACAGGAGAAATTGTTTCTTTGAAGCAGGTAATTGTTGCATGTCAATTAAATGTCAATGCAAATTTTTGTCAAATATTTATGTACACATGTTTAAACACATTGTTTTTCAGATACCGGAGAAATCTCCGATAAAGATTAAGAACTTTGGCATTTGGCTAAGATATGATTCAAGATCTGGAACTCATAATATGTATAGAGAATACAGAGATCTGTCCGTCAGTGGTGCCGTAACGCAATGTTATAGAGACATGGGAGCTCGCCATCGTGCCCGTGCTCATTCAATTCAGATTATTAAAGTTGAAGTTGTAGAAGCGGCAAATTGTAGGAGACCCCAAGTTAAACAATTTCATGATTCAAAAATCAGATTCCCATTACCAAAACGTATTCATAATAGGAATCGTATGCCGCTTTTCAGTGTTAGAAAGCCACGTACCTATTTCCTTTGAATACTTTAAATTAAAAAATTTTTTAAATTAAATGATTTGCACATTGACATCAAATATTATTCTAAACAAAATAAAATGATATTTATTATCATGTCAATATTACCTTCTCAATCATTTACTTCAGTTATCCCTATTTAAGTAATCCTTGTAATTTTAAAATTTTACTATAAGTAGTTTAGCAAAGCAATTTGTATCTTTATTTCAGTCAAAATGTTTAATTGTTTTTTACTTATTTAATTTCTTTAATTATATGATTAATTTATTTTATATTATATAATTTTATGTAGCTAAACGATCAAGTATAGAGCGAGTCCTGAAAATATTTGGACACGCAGTTATAGCATTATTTCCTTCAATAATTATTATTGTACAATGCATGTGAGTTTCTCACATAAATTATGTATCTTTATAAACCCTTCGACTACTGAAATTTGCAATTCTGTGACAGGATCAGTTCTGATCCACACGGATATTGCATTAATACATATTTGTGGTCGCCCAAACGGCTCACTAATACTGTACTAAACAGACTGACGGTCACTCTAGACTGAGTTACTCACCGATATTGTACCAACACAGTGACAGATACTCGACTCGTATAGGGACATATAGAAGTATTAGGAACAAATAATAATCACATTAATATATTATACATTTATGTCATTCACTGTCAGAAACGTCTTGTG
The DNA here is from genome assembly GCF_011392965.1 of Frieseomelitta varia. Classification (NCBI taxonomy): domain Eukaryota; kingdom Metazoa; phylum Arthropoda; class Insecta; order Hymenoptera; family Apidae; genus Frieseomelitta; species Frieseomelitta varia. The sequence continues at coordinate 1,587,041 of NW_025110018.1, read as the reverse complement.
CAAATTAAACGAAAGAAGACAAAAAAAGATTGCTCGTTGGCAATGAAGACATTGCGTCAACAAATAGAAACAACGGAAAAAAGTAATAAAAATAACAAAAATAATAATAAAAACAGTAAATTAATTATAAAAATAATAAAATATTAAAATAGTGCTAAAAACTAAAATCTAAATAGTAAATACAAAAATAGTATAAAATACTAAATATTAAAAACAAAAATAATACAAACCATTAAATACTAAATACTAAAATACTAAAACAATAATAAAAACACTAAAATATAAAATAAACTTTGAAATAAAAAATTACTTCGATTTGCTGCACACCTCTTTCTTTCTCAGAATGTTACCAGAAACTGATTTTTTTCGTCTTTAGTTTGGTCATTCTGGCAATTTGACGGAAACGTGTTAGCCACGTGGTATTCGTGCGTTAGTGCGATCACAAACAAAGCAGCTCCCGTCACTGTACGTTGTATTCGAATGGCTCTCAGCATAGATCAAAACTGAGACTCCGGCATAGTATACGTATAATATTAACAAATAACGTGTTTAGAAGAAGCAACCAAAGTTGATTGTTTTTAAATAACTGAAATATCAAATCATACATTTAATCGTACTATAGCTGTACGAATATTTTCAGAAATTACTGTATGCAGTTTATCATGATTCATAAGTGAATCATTATTATTAACTGGAATTTGACATCACTGTACAAGTACAGTATGTAAATTTTGAAGTTTTGTATCATTTTACTCGGGATAATAAAACTAATAAATACGAGTGATAGTTTTATTAAATAGTTGAAATGCAAAGTAAACTATTATAAAAAAATTGTTAAATTACACGAAAAGTTATGTGTTACATGAAAAGATAATTCATGTTTGAAAAACTATATGTAATTCTTTAAATTTGACTTACATTCTTAAATTAAAAAGAAAACATTTCAAATATCAAAATCATACAAGTAAAAGTTGTATTGTTCTTTCAAAAACTGATGTCACAATAGTTTGTACATCATTTGTCAAAGCAACTTTTATTTCATGAATAAAAATGGGACCGTTTCATGATAGTAATATGACTACTCGTGTGAGGTATGATGAAAAAAGTGATAATGGATTAGTTATCAATGGAAAATATTTACCAGAGGAATTGTTAGCAGAAATTTTTTGTTACATTGATTACAAATCTTTGTTAAATTGTCAATTGGTTTGCAAACGTTGGAAAATATTAATTCAAACTTATGTTTGGCGTAAAAAAGCAGGAGTTTCTTTCAATCGATTACTTTTTTTTAATAAAAAAGTGCCTTGGCATGTTTACTATTTAATATGCAAAAAGAAGCCTTTTGAAAGAAATTTAATAAAAAATCATTCTGGAGAATACGGAACGCAAAAGTACTGGAAAATTCTTAGTCAAGGTGGTGATCGTTGGAAAGTAGAGAATCCTCCAATAGGAGTTCCACCTTTGCCAAATAATGAACTTGTTTTCGAAGGGAAACAATTCTGTTTTGTTACTTCTTACTGTAGTTGCTCTAAAACACAAATAATTGACCTAAATGTTGAAGGACTGACATCATACGTTTTAGACAATTTACAGCCTGTAATAGTGGTATTACAAAATTTTTATTAGCTTACATTTCATATAAATTCTTTGAGATATATATTTACTGTATTTATCATTTATGTTTATAGGTAAGTGAATGGTACAGCTGCCGTTGGGATTGTCCAGCTATATATGAATGTATTATTGAATTATTAAGAGAAGATAATACAGTCATAGATTCTTTTAACTTCCGTGATAATATTGAAGAGGAAAAACAAAATCAATGGCATCAGGTATATCTTATTATATAAATAAATCTTTTGTAAAAGTAACAATATTGTATAAGTTTATTTACATTTTATTTTAGGTATCACATGAATTTAAAAACTATGGGCCTGGGCTTAGAAAAATTTGTTTTTATCACGGCGGTAATGATCAATTATTTTGGGCTGGTCACTATGGCAGTAAAATGGCAGGTGCATGTGTATATGCAAAAATTCCTACTTGTAACAATAAAATTTCGCAATAGTAAAGAGATTAACACATTATATAAAAAACTACTTTGAAAGTATTTATTTTGTTCAAAGTACAATATGTAATTATAAATATTTATATATAATATTAAATATTTTATCATTAAGTCATTAAGAATGTTTTTGAAATTGTATGTAATAATTGAATTATTCTTATTGTAGTATATAGTAATGAACAATATTTTGTGAAAACTTACATAAATAATATATGTGATATCGTATATTATAAATGTGTCATAATTATAAAAAATAAAAATGTTTAATGGTATATATTTTTAAAGATATCTTTAAAAATACAAATAAAAGAAATCTAAAAAAATAAAAAATTCTTTCTTTTCAACCAAATATTTAACATTAATAAAATTTTTAATTTGATATGATTTTTACACAGTAATTTGTTTTCAAATTTTAGAAATTTTACGAAATAGAAACAAACACTAAAAATTATGTTAGTGTGTGCAATGAATGTAATTTAAATGCTATTTCAATTAAATTTTGTGGTGCAGAATCCTGATAACATACATACAATTCCTTTGGATGAGGAGTTGTATATAATCGACCAACAACCCAATAACTTAAATTTTCCCATTCAAATAACACTCCATGTTCTTTAACAGCAATTAAACTCTTATTAATTACAGTTTTGTCCATATCTGAGTTTAACATAGTTTTGAATCTCACTGTATTATGCAACAATTTATGAATAATATGAACACATTTGTTAAAGTTAATAAGAAACTTAGGATTTTTTCCTAAATGTTCTAGTGGGTTTGAGGATAGGAGAATTCCTTCAACCATGTCCAAATGTATATAATGATATAAATAATTCTTATCACCCACTGTCAATACTTTTGGTATTAAATATTCAGCTTGATTTAATAAATTTTCTCTTATATTAGATATATCTGCACTTAATATTTGACAATCATTCTACAACAATATACTTTATATAAATAATTTAACAAAATAAAATATAGGACAACATAAATATTTTAAAATTATTATGTTGATTACCTTATACATATCAAGATCAGAATCGCTATCATCAGAATATCTTGATCTACTAACAATTTTTTCTCTTGTTGCTCGTCTTCCTAATATAGGCATTGCTTCATCACTTATTTCACTAATTCCACCAGTTCCTTGACTTAATGAATCTTCTGATGTATGCAAAGAATATACTAAAAAAACAGTAAAATTGTAATTTTAAAAGTTATATATTATATATTTGTACATAATTACAAAAGAAAATAGTAAAAAGAAATAACTTTATTTACTTGATTCTAAAACCATAGGACATTCTTCTGTATTACGTTTTTTTAAAATTGAAGGTATTTCTTGAGATTTTTTGTTACTGTTTGAAGGTGGTTTGACAGATAAATTTTGTACATCTGCTGATTTTATAAGACCTAGAAGATTTTCTGTGATACTAGATGACGCTTTTACAGGCATAGGATCTTCATAAGCTATTACTTCTGGTCTAGTATTAGATGCAATCCATTTGGCTGCTAATGTTGTTACTCCTATCTTTTGTATATGTTTCAAAGTCTCCTGAGCTTCTTCTACATAAAATATGTCTGGACCTATAGTTTCACTACATCTATAAAAATATTTTTATATGATATATATAAAATTTTTAAAAGACTAATGAAATTATTAATGAATTAATTTAATTGATTTAATTTGATTATAAGTTAATCAAAAATATAATAAAAATAATTTTAAAAAATTACTTTGCAGTAGATCCGCCAGATTCTAGAAGGACTACTAATAAATCATGTCCATATCCAACAACAAGCAAATACCATTTTCCATCAAGAACAAGTGATTGATTATTTTCTGTATTATTACGATTGCACGAAGAAGGATACACTTTTTTCCAAATGATAAGACTTTTCACAGGTTCATTACTGATTAAATTTAAAATACAGTTTTGCCTAAGATAAGACTGTACTTCAATCAAATCACTGTGAGTTAAATGAGATCCAAGAAGATAATTTTTATGATAAATACAACTACCTAAAATTGTATACAACCTTTGACAATCCATAGGATCTTCATTCTAGAAACATAAAATTGTTTTGTATTATTTACTTTCTTATATTTTTTTACTATACACTACGTACCCAATCTCTATAATCCATGGCTTCCATTTCACTTAAAGCTGCATCAATTTGAATTTGCGCATCTCTTGACAATTCTATAAAATTTGCAACTGAAAACGTGCTTCCAAATTTATAATTTTCCATATCTTCAATATTATTATGAATCTCCATACAGGAAATAATTAATCCTGCATTGTTTGCATAACTTTTTATATCTAGCAACCGTTCAATAATTAAAACAAAAAAATGATCTAAAGAAGATCGATTTTCTTCAGATGTAAAACATTTTGTCAGCGATTCATATGTAAATTCTAATGTTCTTACTATGTCACATGATAAATTAACAGCTTCTTCAAGACTACAACTGGGAATATTAAAAATAATTTGAAGTAAATTCATATATAAATCAATATTTATTTATTGTTATTATATAAATTATAACTTACCATTTTTTAGGTAATGCCATTAAAAATAGTTCATCATTTCGAGGTGTGTATACAACATGAATTTCTTCTTCTGCTACCTGTATTGTTGTACTATAAAAGTTGTACTATAAAATGTGATTGCATATATGTTATAAAAATTACGTATTTATGTGGAGTAATAAAAACTATCCAATTATACCTTGTAGGTTGCAGACCTCTAATTCCTGGTAATAGATGATTAAGAGTTATAAAAGCTCCTCTTGCTGTGCATAAAATGGAATGTATATTTTTACTTTCTGATCTAGGAAATGCATATAGAACACCTTGTAGATCTGGTCCCACTTCTGAAAGTTCTGTAGTTTGTAAATATAATACACCAAGTGGATAATCTATTATTGACTGCATTAAATCTTTACTTTCCTCTTTATTCATCAGTCTTTGTACCAATGCAGATTGCTAATGACAAAAAACACACTATTTTTAATTCTATAAATTCTATATATAATATTATTTAAAATTATAATTACTTTAGGAGAATTTAATCCAGACAATGTTGCTGTAACATCAACACCTGCAACTCTTTGTAATTCTAATATTACCTGAACAAAAAATGGAAATTACTTTCATATTTTTATAAGATAGTTATTATATAAATTTACAATATTCACTAAATTACTTACATTTGTTGACATAGTTATTTCAGATAATACATGATCCAAATTTTGATATGTAATATTATTTGAATTTACACTTCGTAACCAATCTCCAATTTTAATATTTTTGTTCTTTATTGCTTCTCCATCTGGTATAAATCCAGCAACCATAATACGCGTTTTGTCTGAAAAAACACCTGGGATTATTCCAAAATATGCCTCACACAATGTGGCTCTTCTTCCTAATTTGTGTCGTCTATCTGGATCAACCCATAGTATAACTTCCCGGATTTCACCTGCCTACAAAATTTATATATTTTTATACAAAAAATCTATTATTATCATTAAGAATATTTGAATTTCTACTAAAATCATGTACTTGAAAATCTCTAAAAGTGACTTCTTTAATTGCAGTCCCTTCCTTTCCTGAACTTCCAACATTGTTTGTAGTATTGAAATTAGTTTTTTTATTTCTTGTACTCAAACGTTTACTTTCTTTACGTCTTATAAGTCGCATAAGTTTTCCAGTTCTTGTACTACGACGTCGTATCAACTCTGGCTGAGACTCAAGTTTTGTTTCATTAAAAGAAAATTGTTCATCATTTATATTATCCACCAGAGATTCTATGTAAATCAATTCTCCGTTAGAATTAATTTCCGATTCCCATTCCGCTGTGGAACTATAACAATTTATAACAATATCATATAATAACAGTATAGTCTAAAGATGTAAAAACAGATAAATTAATTACCTATCTGTATCTGAATAATATGATCCAGTACTAGATCCACTGTCACTTGCCCACCAATCATGTTCATTATCATCTTTCACATTTTCTGAAGAAAAAATTTGATCAGTATATTTACAGTGTGATTTTAATGATACATTCTTGGAACTTCCTTCATCCATTTCTTTTAAATTCAATTGTAAAAATGTATATAATAGTTTCTATATATAAATTTATTTTATCTAAAATAGCGGAAGTTATTGAGGTTAATATTAAGTCTTGAACAAAAGATATTTTTAATTATCGCTGTATTCTATTTTATCCCAAAGTATAAATTATAATTAAATCATTTTTAAAGAAAGGTTATGTGAAAGAGTTAGTCTGAATACTTTAATGTCGGCTCGGGAAAAGTGGGGAGATTTAATGTATCTATCATGTCAGCTAGCAGAAAGAATTTAAAAAATATATAATGTGAAAATTGATTAAACAAGAATTTATTGTATTATTATTTTTACCAACCAATTTTTTACAATTTAATAAAAAAAGTTAAAATTTTAGTAATTTTGTTATTGTTATTTTATGAATGCGGTGTGAATTTTCTTATAAAAGTTGCATGTAAATTAAATCTCTAGTCTAAAAAATATTTCAATACTTCCAGGTACTAAATATATCAAATTTATTTTAAATACATTAATAATGACATATTAAAAAATAAGTCATTTGTCGTATGTGTCACTAAGTAAATATACGAATTTACTTCGCCTGTTAATGTAAAAACATTATCGAATCGATTGCTTAAGTCTAGATGCAACAGATTTTATTTCACTTGTATCTTTTTTCTTATGTGGATCAGGTAGGAAACATTTCCATAATCGTAAGGTCTCATCAGCTCCTGCACTAAGTATCGTAGTACCATCTGGAGACATTGCTAAATGTAAAACACGACTAGAATGACCTGTAAGTTCTGCGACTTTTGTCATTGCGGGATATTTCCAAATTATCAGCTGATTTTGTGCGTATCCATGACCGGATACAATTTCCTTATACGTTGTAGACCATAGTAAAGAGCACACTTGTGATTTGGTATCTACCATATTTAAACATGCACCTGTTGCATAAATATTTGTAAAAAGAATTTTAACAAAAATTAATATTTTTGTTACTATTAGCTCTGTCAACATTAGAATCAACATTTTCTTTACCCGTATTGCAATTCCAAAATCGAATAGTTCTATCAGCAGTACCACCTCCACTAGCAAGAATGCTATTCTGCCAAGGACACCAAGCAAGTGCTTTTACAGCAGCTTGATGTTGATTAAATGAATAAATTGGTTGTATATGTGTATGGCTTTGTGTAGACACTGATGGCCATATTTGAAGCATATTATCATTTCCACCACTTGCTAAATATTTTCCATCAGGTGACCACTTTAAACCACATACTTCTTGAGCATGTGCGTTAATTGTTGATATTAAATGGTCCCTTTGTCTAACATCATGGTGCACTATTTGTCCTGCCCTGTATGAAATATATAATTAAAATTTTGTATCAATATTTATTATGAAAATTCATACCTGCATCCACTCGTCAAAATATGTGAATTCCAAGAGAGAGAACCTACTCTGGCCGCATGACCATTCATTACACGTACTCTTTTTGTTTGACTACAATCCCATAATTCTGTATTTCCTACTGTGGTACCTACAGCTAAATATGGACCTTCTTGAATCCATGCAACAGAACAAACATAATCATTGCCGTTTAATTCAAGTAACTGTTCAATAGTTCCTGTTGCAGCATTCCACAAATATACATTAGCTCCTAATGCTACAGCTAAAATATTACTTTCTGACCAATCAATTAAATTCAGATCTGAAATGTGTAAAAAATTTATGTGAATGTTTAATAATAATATATATATTGAACATCTAAAGATTCTTACAATAATCATCAACAATTTCTGGAGCATCCAATATTCTATCAGGAGTTTGTGGTATGTATCTTGTAGAAGCTTTTATACTTGCTGGTGTTTTACTTTGACTATAAACAACACGCAATGGGTTTTGATAACCTTCTGGGGGAGCTGGTGCTTTATTTTGATAAGACAAAACTCTCATCTGATTAATATCACCACCATGTAAATTTTCTCCCATGAGGCGTTGCATTTCCCTTTTGGAAGGGCTTGCATTGTCTAGTTTTTCTTCATTTTTTTCTATATTTGTTTGTTGTTGAATCTGAAATTAGATCATATGTAATATATTATATCCATAATATTAAATCAATATTATATCCATAATAACAAAATTTATATTAAATAATAAACACATACCTTATAATAACTAAGATCAAAATTTGTTGTTGCTCTTGAAGGAATAAATCTATCACCGCCACTGGGTGTTTTAGCTGGTGTACGACCTAATTATAGTATTTAAAAAACTACATATATTACTATATATTATATAGATGATTGTTCCAATTCTATATATTACAAATATTCTATACTTATATATTATACATATTCTATGCTATAGAAGTAGCTTTCATAGTAGATTTCATACTTGGAGATTTCTTGGAAGTTTTAGAAGGTGTTTTCTTCACTCGAGTATCATTTTTTTTTGTTGGTGTTGGTGTTGGTGTTGGAAATGATCCATTGGTAATTTTTCGTGATGTATTAATACTATGATTGATACTGTATGTATGAATAGTGTTAATGATAAAACATATCTGGCTTCATTTCTAATAAAAAAAAAGGAGTAATAAAATAATACCTGGAATTTGATGTTTCTAAACATTTTTTCTGCCAGCGCGGAAGTGGCCCCTTGATAGTTTCATCCATGCGAGTTAAATTATTTATTTCTTTTATATATTTTAAGTGAGACATTCTAAATGTATTTAAAAAGCAAGCAATAATAACTTAATTTAAAAATATGAAATAATGAATAAATGAGATTCAAAGCATAAACCAACTCTTATGTTATTGCAATGTTATTGCATTTTAAGTAATTGAATTATTGTATTGAAATTAAAATTCATTACACGATAAATTTAACTGTACAAAAAAAATAAAAAAAAATCAGTGTATATGGAACAATAAGAAAATATTACAATGCCGCGTTAAGAAACACCAAACTCTTCATTCATACACAACTTAATGGGTTTAAAATGAATAAGATACTCGGCATTTAAAAAGTCCGTTAAGATTTAAAGACTTTTGTACAATAATTCTTCGATAGAGGTCGCACTAAGAATAAAGGAGCATTTTCAAAAAAAAGCGAGGAAGAAATAATAAAAAATTTAAATAATTTGAAATAAATTTACAATTACTTAAATTTTCCTTTTTATATTTATGTGTAGGTAATATATTTAACTAATTAATTCTAGATATAAATTTTTATTCTAGATATAAATTAAACATACAAAAGTCTCTATCTAAAAAAAAAGTCGCAGTAATATGTTTCTGATAATTCAAATATCAGAAAAATATCAAAATTATTTTAATTGTATAAATTGTTTTATGAATTGAAGTTTTTACATCATAGAATCGTAAATTATACAATTATTTTGTAAAATATAAATACAAATAAAAAATGATGTACCATTTTAATTTCTTTTTATATATTTCAATTTTTCAATTTTTATACTGATGTACAATTAATTGCAATAAAAGAATATATACAAGATATTATAGAATGTATGCACTTCTAAAATTGATTTTTTTACTCGACGAATCGGATCTTACCTATAATACATGCATATGAGTACATTAGTATTTATGTCAAATCAATTTTGCATTACACTAATGTACACAAACTTAAATAAAAAACTTTTAATCTCTTTGCGTTTAACATTTTGATTTATTTTTGCATAAGAAATCACAGCTTTTGTACAGTTATGCAATAGTTTCGACTTTATCCCTGTATACATAAGTTATTATTTATATAACATTATAAATACAGTTTTTTTAAATATTGTGAATATTTTTAAAGATGAATTTTATGATATGCAAAAGAATTGTAATTTTTTTTATATATACAACTGGTTAAGTATATTTCATTTCACTAAACAAAGCATTCTTTAATTTTTCTTCAAATAAATAACTTTGCTCTTGATGTTCCTTTAAATAATTTTCAATCTTTTTCGAAATATAATGCACTTCCATTACTTGACTACGACTATTTTCACAAAATGTTGCCAGTGGTTCAAGTTCAAATTTGTTTTCTTGAAATTTGTTTAACTTTTGTTTCTTTACCATTGGTTCATCAATATCAGTTACTTCTTTATTTTCCTTTTCAATTTCTTGAGTATTAATATATTTTGGTATAATTTTATATTCAGCTAATAGAGTAGACTTTGACCACCATGGTAAAGTTCGAAAACATTTCATATGATTCTTGTTGTAAATTACTTTTAAATTCTTATCAAGAAGATACATCTTTTGCTTAATGATATATAGTAAAACATCAATAAAATTCGATAAAGTTGAAATGCCAGTTGTAAAAAATAAGTTACTTAACATACTACAAGATATTTCCTCACTAATAGAAGTAAATAATTCTTGGCAATATTTTTCTAAGTTTTGACGAAGTACGATACTATTGTTTATAGGCCATGAGTACCTAGAATATATAAAAATAAGTTTAATTAAATTTAAAACAACATTCAATATATTATAAATTATATTCATGATATTTCCTACTTCCACTGAGGTAGCTTAAAAGTAGACATTATTCTTTCTAATTCTGCTTTATAATCTTCACTTTTCCAAATATCATCAAAATATTCATAACTACATGGTAGCATACACTGATTTTTAATGAATTTTTTAAACTCGGGAGCAAATTTTGTATACATAAAAGATTCTGGATCTAGGATTATATCCATTATATGAGAGACTGCTTCATTATGTAAATCAATGATAAATTTAGGCTTCTCCAAAGCATGTAATAATTTTTCATTGAAGAGTGAGTTATCATGTATTCTATAAAAATATTAAAATATTATATATTAAAAAAATATTAAATTATAATATTATATTATATTTATATTAATTTACAATATTTTTAATTATAATACCTTAGCCATAAGTCTTCTGTCAAGCAAGTATTATAAATATTTTGCAAATAATCCATTTCTAGTGGATTTTGAGGTGATTTATTTGTGGACAACCAAAGAATTGCACTTTGTGTTAAATTTAAAATTGTTTCTTCAATTAAAATTTTTTCATGTATGATCGTATAAACTGATAAATATCCAGCTTCCAACAGTTTTTCCAAAGTAGAAACAAGTTCTTCATCATTAGTTTGAAATACTGAGTTACCCAAAATAAGAAATACAAGTGGTATGGACATAAGCTTGTCTCTAGATAATACAGTTTTTGTTAAACGTTTCATAATGAATTTAATTTCTTCAGAAGCATCTGCTATAAATAAAAGAGCATCTGATCCTATTAAATTATGATCACTAATCAGGCCTTCAAAATGTCTGATACAAATGTACAATGTTTCATTTTGATTTGGTTGATACAATTTTATGATAGGATCTGCAGAATAATCTTCAGGATAAAGATACTGATTCATTATTTTTTTATAATGCCATAAAACTGCTTTATTATGTAAATTTGGCCAAGAAATAACTAGTTTCCAATAACAATTGGGATGTATATCGATATTTAAAGATTTCAAGTGTTTTTTAATACCAATGTAAATTATAACATGAATTGGTGCTAAAGATTCAGAATAATATTTACTATCTTTTATCTCATTTTGTTTTTTACACATACTTTTAATAACTAAATCTTGTTCTTTAGTGTAAAATAATTTTGCACATTGTTCACTAGTATATTTTTGCAACCATACCGGTGTATTTTCTAATGCTATTCTTTGTTGCTTTTTCTTCAATGTATTAAATCTCCATTTATTGAAATATTTTATAATTACTCTATTTTTTAATTTCACTGACATTTCATATAATTTTTGTACATTGTCAATTTCTTCCTTTAATAAATTATCACAAATTTCAGAAGTTACTTCATTAAAAATTTCATTGGTAATATCCTCACTAGATACATTGTAAATATGTATTTTATCTACTTCTTCCTTTACTATAGCAGAACAGTATTCTTGTATTATTTCTGTTTCTAAAGTATTTAATATTTTTGTTGCAGTATCATCAATTTGTTTAATAGATTCATGTTCCTCTAATTTTACATTTTCAGTTCTCTCTTCTTGTGAAGGTTTTCTTTTCAATTTTGTTGCATGTGCAAAGAAGTTTGTTGTTTCATTTGGTATAGTTTTATTTGTGATAGTTGCAGGATTTTCAATATTTGGTAATTTTGAAATAGTTTGTAAATTTGAATATGTATTAGGAAATATTGCAGATGTAAAATTTTTCATAAATATATTTCCTTGTGACATTTCTGAAAATATACTTTTATTTGTAGTTGTTGCAAATGGAAATGGAGATGCACTATTGTTTGATGACAGTTCTTGTTGAATGGTAGATTTAAAGAATAGATTGGATGTTTTAGAAATTGTTGATGTTGCATTTGATACATTAGACAAGGTAGAAGATTCACTTGGTTGTTGTTTTGATATAAAGCTAAATGTTTTTGAATCTTTCTGATTTTCTGGTTTTGATGTTATTAATGATGAATTTGTATTTGTTGGAAATTCATTAATCTGTATCTGAGATTTAGGGACAAAGGAGATATTAGTACCAAATTTTATGGTTGTTGAAAGATTTGGATTTTCAATACTTGAAACAAATTTTAGTGTACTTTTTTGTTCAGTATTAAGCATATTTTCATTATTGTTTTGACTTTTTCCAGACATTGATATGGATTGCTCTGTCTTCACATCTTCATCTATAAATACATATGGATCAGTTGAGACAGAAATGATACCCTTATTTTGATCTTCTGCATTAATAGAATCAGGCTTTAAATAACCATGTAAATCAAAACTATTATGAGGTTTATGATATTTGTAAGTTTTTTCTGGCATTTTTTCTCCTGCTATACATTCTCCAATGGATAAATTTTGCACAATTCTTTTAGAATCTATTAAATTGCATGCTCTATCTTGTTTTATATTCAATACAGGCATTGTAAAATTATTTCGATTCAATAATACATGTAACCCATCTTTTGAAACATTTAATCCTACTTGTTCACAAAAATATATAGCTTCATTTTCATCCTCAAAACCCAAAATATCGATTAATTCGTATAATGGATATGCTGTTGATGTAGTCCTGCAATAAGCTTTAACTAGTACTGATAATGCTTTTAATCTCACTTGATTGAAATATCTGAGTAAGATACATGCATTTAAATATGTAGTTTTCTGAACAAGTTTAAAAAATTTATAATAGTTATTTGACTCAAGAGCAGAATATATATCTAATGCAAATTGGACTTCCAATGATTTTTGTATATTATTTGGTAATCTTTGCAAGTCCCACATAAAATTACCATTATTTAAATTTAATAAAATAATATATGCTCGAAATTCAGGTTCATTTTTGCAGGTAATTTCTTTTACTCTTAAATCATGATACATGTATTTTAATGATTGTAAACATTTTGTTAAATTATCAGAATTAATTTTTTTATCAAAAATAGATGGTTGTTCTGCACAAAGTCTTTCGGAACATACTATATGAAACCTAGCACATTGTTCAACTAATTCTACACTATCAGCACAACATAATTCTTGTTGTGTTATATCTTTTCGAATTCCTCTTGTTCTATCCCATAAAAAATGGTACCACTCTCCCAAGTTTGTCCCCTGTTGGTCACACAGATTTACTATTTCATGAAGTAAATAACTCATAGTCATTTTTAAAGATTTTACTGGTCTTAATTCATGTGACATTGGTTCTTCTTGATCTGCAGAAGATCTGGAATATTGTTTGACTGCTGTCATGTGATTTATTTTGTATTCATTAATTTCAAGCTGTTCATATAATGCCACTTGTCTTTTTGATTCACGCATTAAACGTTCTTTCTCAGGGCACATATCAGGGCAAGTTCCAATCATTACTTGAGCTGCTGCTAATATATGTGACTTAGTTTGTCTCATTCGCATAAGTCGATCTCTTGCTTCCAATACTTTATATTTGTCTTCAGAAGTATATGCAGGTTGTTGAATTATATTTTGTAGTTCTTCAATAGTAGCATTTGGTAATAAATCAGATATTTGACTTTCAACTTTATGTTTTTCAGTTTTTGCAGATGTTTTCTCCAATCTTTTTTTATCAGATTTTGGCGTACTCTTTGATTGTAATGTTTTATGTCTTTTAACTAAAGTTTCATCAAAATTACTTCTACTATGTAAATTATACTCAAGATTTGTCATAGCATCTAATTCTGATTTAATCTCATTGTCAGATGATTTTAAAAAATTAGATACAATTTGCGATACATTGTAAATCTTATTTTTTTGTATATCTTTTCTCTTTGTAGATTTTGGTGAAACAATTGATTTTGTCCATTCTATATTAAATTTTTCTTCCAAATATTCACCACTTTTATTATAAGCTACATTTGCCTCTTCTTTAGTAGCATAAACAACAATAATTGTTTGTTTTCTGGGACGAATAGTAATTTTTGAAAGATTCCCAAATCTGATAAAATATTCCTTTGCTGTTACTTTTGTGAGTAATGAATGAGGAACATTTGTACATGTTATTGAGTTTTCTAGATTAATTTTAGCAACATGGGATCTGGAATTTTTATTTAACTGCTCTAACATTGCAGTATCCTTAAGTGCCTGAGCAAATACATTAACTTCTGGTTTGTAAGAATTTCTTGATATTTTTGGCTTGTATTGCTTTTCATACGTATCTGATTGAAAATCTTGATTGGACTTTGTCGCTAAAACTGGCATAGCAAAGGTAAATAAATCTTTTCTTTTGAATCCATCTGATGCCTGTTCAAAATTAATCCCAAAATTAACAGATTTAGGAAGGTTTACTACACGTGGTTTGGAAAATATAAATGTTTTCGAAGTTATATGTTCTGATGAAACTACATCCGTCTGAGTATCTTCTTTATACTCCATTTTTACACTCTTTTTTAAGTTTCATTTAGCGGATGTCAAAAACGTATCACAAACAATGTCTTCTAGTTAGTAACACCACATATACTTGAAGCTAGGTTATGATTGCAATTTATTACATTACTAAAAAACATCACAGTTGGTAATAATGACTTCTCCACAGTTTTATTTAACATGTAGCTCAATATAAAAATATAATAATATACAAATCTATAAATCTTTAGACACATTATATATTATAAATTTAATTTAAGTTTTCAAAAAATTAATAATTTACAATATTATAAATCAACGTTTAACAAGGGTTATTTGACATCGATTAGTACTTCTGAAATATAAAACCGTCCTATTTGATAAAGTAAGCGAAAATATGAAGATGAGAAGATAATTTAGAAAAAAGTTTTTTAAAAATTTCGAGAAATTTGAAATGTTGATTGTTTAGTATGAAACAATTTTCGAAATCAATTTGGCGAAAAAATAATTGGCATCATACTAAATAACGTATAGCACGCAAGAATATTTTCAAGAAAATTTATAGACGTTTTGGCGTCAGAATACAAGTCGATTATGATCAAGTAACTATAGAACGCAAAATATAATTTTTCATCGTGTAAACATGGGTATAATAAATTAAATAAAATTAGTAAAATATGCATAAAGATCTGTGTTTGGCATACTTAGAAAATCTATTTTTTTCTAACCAGAGACTTCATGCGCAGTTATGGAACATGCAGGCAGTTTTCTAATCGATTCTAAAGTTGTAAATATCGCTAATTCCTTACGCTCATATTGGATAAATAAAAAAAATTGAATAAATAATTGAGTAAAAGCATTACTATATTCACATAGACGATTTTAAATTTTGTGCCACTTTACATATTGCTGGAAGCATAAAGTCAAATTTACGTGATAACGTAATAATAACAAATGTAGGGAATTTCTATTTAACAGGGTGCGCTGTTTCGCAATTAGTAAAATAATTATTTGGCCATCGCCAAATAAAGACTGAAAAATCGTCGCAACGTAATTGCGCTAACATGTAACGTCAATTACATTTTAACTGGAGGTTTTTGCGATATTGTACAAGACGTTATTTACGTTATTAGTGAACATCTACAATGTTTCTTGTTCTAGACATTGAGTTCGTACGTCGTCATCAGTTTAATATTATAAGACAATGAACATGGTAGTGTACATTTGATATGTATTTTCCATTTTTGTAGGGAGTAATGATGTTAATATATGTAAAAAATAAATGTTTTGCTGATACTTTGTAAAATGATTATATTGGAATAGCGGAGAAAGTTGCATGATATTTATGAAGTATTATACGTTTGAATATATAATATAACCGGAAAGACTCGACAACGTAACTGATCAGCCATCATCAATTCTTCATTGACCAAGTTTAAATTTTGTAACGGTCGCGTAGGTAAGTAAACATTTTTTTTTTTAAGTATAATACATACTGTATTTTTTCGCGTGCGGCATTTTAATTATAAATTCACGTGTATTATACATACCACGCAAATGTAATCGTGTGTAGGTAGATGGAACCAGTTTGCTTTTACTACACCTATTCTAACCTTCTGTGTTTATCTTTATAATCTCTGATTGTGTTAATTAAATTGTATCCTTTCTTGTATCGGTTGCGCTGATGATAGGTTTACTCAATTGGTCTCACTCACAATATCACAATAAGAACCAATGATGGAAGATACAAATGATTTACTAATGCATGCTTCGGAGTTCATAAAAGGTAAGATAGATTAAAAAAAAAAGATTGTATAGTATTGTGTATAACATTATTAAAACATCACTTATATTTTTTCACTTGTAGATCGATTATATTTTATAACATTGAGGACAATGATAAAACCAAAGAGTACTCCAAACATCCATTATTTCAGTATTGATGATGAATTGATCTATGAAAATTTCTATGATGATTTTGGTCCATTAAATCTTGCTATGTTGTATCATTATTGTCAAAAAGTCAATAAAAAACTCAAAGCAGTAACACTAAGAAAAAAAAAGATTATACATTATACAACTATGGATCCAGCAAAGAGAGTCAATGCTGCTTTTCTCATAGGAAGTTATGCAGTAAGATTTATTAATCCTTAAATTATAAACTCTGACGCAACATACGGATGTTGGGTCTTTTTGATTTTTCTTATTGAGGTTTCTTATTTATAAACATTTTCAAACTTTTGGTGTAAAATTTATTGTTATTTTTTAACATTGTATTAAATATTATATAATATTATACAATCATAATTTTTTATATAAATTATTTATATATGTATAATATTGATTAAATGATAAATGAGTTTACCGTCAGGCAATCACAATGAGAGTCAGGTCAAAATAACCTGGTATTTGTTGAACGAAGATTAATTTCATATTATTAAATATATAATACTCAGAAAACTAAGATTTATCAGTGTATATTTTTTTAGATATTATATTGTAAATGCACAGCAGAAGAAGCATATAATTGCTTAATGAACAGTCCTGACAGTCCATCATTTATAATGTTCAGAGATGCTTCTGTTGGTACACCATGGTTTGAAATATCTTTAATTGAATGTCTTAGTGCCATATATAAGTGCCACAAACTTGGATTTTTTAATTTTCAAGATTTTTGTGTTAAAGAATATGAATATTTTGAAAGAGTTGAAAATGGAGATTTAAATTGGATTGTTCCTGGTAAATTTATAGCATTTTGTGGTCCTTACGCTAAATTTAAAATAGAAAATGGTAAGCTCAGTTTTAAGTTAAATTATGATTATTCTTTATTTTTCTTTAAGTTATTATTCTTATTTTTTTTTCTTTTTACAGGCTATCCATTTCATGCACCAGAATCATATTTTACATATTTCCATTACAACAATGTAACTACGATTATACGTCTTAATAAAAAAATTTATGACGCTTCAATCTTCACAGATGCGGGATTTGAGCATAAAGATTTGTTTTTTCTTGATGGTTCAACTCCAACAGATTCAATCATGCGGCAATTTCTTAAAATAACAGAGAATGCAAGTGGTGCTGTTGCTGTACACTGTAGAGCAGGACTTGGTAGAACAGGTTCACTTATCGGTTGTTACATTATGAAACATTATCATTTAACAGCTCATGAAACAATTGCATGGATACGAATATGTAGACCAGGTTCAGTAATTGGACATCAACAAGAATGGTTGGAGAAGTATGCATCATTATTGAATATTAATCTGTATTTGTGTTTTAAAAATAATACCAGCCTTTCATACTGAAAGATTATAAATTTATTATTTTAGGAAAGAAGCATATCTTCATTCGTTACTAAAAGAACCATTACGACCTCAGAATGGAAATCCAGTTCATGAATATGGGATATATTCTATAATTGATAGACCGAAAACATCATTTTTAACCCATTTAAAAAGTGCACATGTCATGCAAGATAATGTTTCTGGAATTATGCATTGTGTAGATGGAATTACATTAGATGATCATGCAAGCACTAGCACGACTAAATATACGAACTTATCTCAGGGTGATAAATTGAATCAAATCAAAGCTAAAAGAAAACGGTTACCAGCAAATCATACTTTACTTAATATAACTGCTAGGCCATCAACAGTAGTAAAGTAAAAATCTATTCACTAATAATACAACTCATATGGGAGTGTTGGAATAAAGAAGTGTTGTAATTAATACATGAATGTCTTTTCAGTCCTTACTTGAGGTCATTATTACAAACAAAAACTCAGAAGAATACAATTAATACATTAACTGGAAATAAAGAAAAGGATTCTACAAAAAGACTTCTTCCTAGATCTACTACTACAACTATTGTTAAAAGGTCAGAATTTATTTAATAAATTTTTTAATTCATTATTTATTTACACTAATTTTTTCTTCTATTCCATTTTTAGTTAGTTTATTTTACATTCTAACTGTTGAATGTTGTAAAAGTAAATACAAATTCACTGTCTATACTAAAAATTATAGAAACAGTTGGCTAGTCAACAGTACGTGTGAATCAACTCCGCCTCGTGCAAAGTCTACTAAACCAACAACACGACTCCATAATAACAACAATACATCTTCCACTACTCGTCTTACTACAATGTCTGTATCAAAACCAGTGACAAGGGCCAGTATAAGAACTTCTTGTATCACAGAAACACAAACTACAAATTCGTCTGCAAACAATTTGATTACACAACCGCAGCGAGGCATGAATATGATCCTCAGGTCTGCAGATCGAGTAAATCGCTATCATTCTCTAAGACAGTAAGTCTCTATAACTGTTACTTTCAAAAGGTTAAAAAAATTAAGTAACAGTTATATAGCTTTTATTATAAATAATTCTTGACTTGCATTTTTTAAATGAATTTTTTGTATATCGTTTAAAAGCAAGTATACTTATTTTGCAATTTCTTAAATTTTAAATACAAGTTGTATTATAAAAAATTTTAAATCTAATACTGAAAAATCTTATATGGCTAATTTTGTATATTATCTATTTTATGTGGCAATCGTCAATTTATTGTACATATTTGTATATAGAAAGATGTAAAGCTTAAATTTGTCACTACAACTTGCATGCAGCTTCAATGTTCTATTGATCTAAATATGCATGTATTGACAAGAAATGTTTACTTTAAAATATACTGAAGTAATTTTTTGCAGTGCATAAATAATTTCACTAATTCTTTTGGAAAAATTTTAATTTTAAGACAAATTTAATTTTTAACTTTTTTGTATCTTTCATATCATTATTTTCAACAATAATCAAATCACAGTATAAAGATTAAGATTAGATTTTAAATATAATATTAGTTAATTTCTATATATAAAAATTTTTCGTTGAATTGAATTATAAAATATTTGAATTTAAACACTATATGAATCGAAATTTAAAAATTAAAATTAAAAAATAGTCATCTTTTTTGAAATATAATTATTATGTATTTGTTGAAACTAGATAAGATATATTTAAAATTTAAGCAGTAACATTAAAATGGCTAACGAATCGCTTCCATTTCATGACTTGCAGTGCGCGTACGACCAAAAGTTATAAAACTGCATTTATCAGATGACTAACCGATATTCTGAATGGCATTGGAGAAGACAATCCAGTAACTCAAGCATCTCGACAGCGCAGAAGATCTCATCGTTTAAATTCAGTCATTCAGTAAAAGCATCATATTAATTAACAATCTTCAATAATTATTGCTTTTGTCGAGATCAACGAAGATCAAGTAGACTTACAACTGTTATAGTATTTTTTATGATTCACTGGCAAGTTTTTTAAGTACGATTTTCAAGGTAGTTATTTTCTGTTTTTATTTGTAAGATTGGGTTATAAGTTTGTCATAATCATACAATTTTTCCTCGATGTGACGTTTATAAATTCTTCCATATTTCGCAATACGTTGAACGTTTCTAAAATCAAAAAGATAATGTAATTTTATAAAACAATTTACTATGTTATCTTTCTGCTGGTCAGAAAAAAATAATATGATAGTTAAATATCTCCAAATTTTCATTTTGTTTAGTTATTGTTGTTTTTTAATGAATTTATACATTATTTGGCTTTATTCAAATTTTGATTTTATTAAAGTAATAGTGATTATTATCAAAATGGTACTTTCTTTTTTATGTAAAATTTTTTTATCCGCTTTAAATTACATGTATTGCTAAGTATTTGTACAAAATACTAAAATTTCGAATAATGGTTTCTTTGTACAAAATGATTAACGTTTTTTCTTTTTTTTCTTTTTTAATATTTTAAACTAATTGTTAAATTTGATCTTTTAATTAACATGAAAGTTATTCTTACTTTTAACAAAAGAATAATGAAATGACTAAAAACTTAAAATCCCATGCATTCTTACTTATAACTATGTGATTAACATAATTTATTTAATTTATATGATTATTAATATAATTATTAATTCATATAAAAGATAAAGCCCATATCTAAATATAATTCTTGAATTATAGGAAAATGTTACATATACTAAATAGATTTTTAAAGTTTAAGTTAAAGCAATATTTTGTGATGATTATAAATTTTGTAAGTAGATAGATTGTAGAAACTTGTTATTGTACTAATCATATTACATATATAGTATTCATTAATAAGAAATTGCAATTATAATGTATGTATAAAAAATCGATCCATGTATAGTACTTATATAAGTGCTACATGACATAAAGTTATATCATCAGTATAATTAACAATGTGTAGAAATTTTAACTAGATCTTTTAAGTCTTTTTATAATTTTTTTCTTATAATGTTTTTAATACAAAAACATGTAGGCTTGGTGCACACAACAATGTGATACTATATAAAATATAAAATATGTTGTTGAATTACATAGCTAGCATTACCACTGTGGAATTATTGTTTGCATTGGGTTTAAAAAATATCATTAAAAATATTTTGAAATACAGAATTTTTATCATATCTTACTATGAACAAAAAGATAAACACAATTGAGAAAAAGGTATAATTTGGTTTATTATCAATTTTATTATGTATTTGTTTAATACAAATACAATTAGAAATTATTTTAAAATTTCGTTTTGTTATTTCTTTAAAAAATTTAAAGATGCAGTTATATTCATTAACTTTCGTTTTGTAGCATTATATAGAGTGTAAATAGAGAATGTAAGCTTAATATTCAAAATGCTGTTAAATATAATCGTAAAAATAAGGTGATAAATTGTTGCTGTTATTAGTGTTTACATTTTTTCACGCTTCGTTTTTTTAGATAAAAGTTTGCTTTTGAATGTTCTTAATTGTAACAGCATTTATAAAACAAAATATCTAGCTTGATCGATATTTTTTGAATCATTTTTATACTTCTTAATAGTCTTTTTTTAATTTAAATTTTTTTGCTAAATACTATTTGTACACTTTTGCTATATAATTTTACTGTACATCTGAAAATCATCCTTTGATAAAATTATATTTTGAGAAAATATGTTTAAAAATATTATGAAGATGTCACAATATACTTAAAATTTTAAACGTGCAAAGAAAATTGCGTGAATTTTATCATTAGGTTGATTATAGAACAATAACTGAAATGTACTCGTGCGAGGGAATGTATTCATGTATGATTATGAATGATAATGCATAATATGATCTGTGTTGATTTTTTTTTTTATTATTAATTGGATATATATTTAAATTAATAAATATATTGGTACTAATGTGTAATATGTTGAAAGTACGAAAGATTTAATCACTCTAGATATCTTTTAAGAAAATATAATTATATACATAACTTATGTATATATACATATAATGTGTATATACAACAAAAATTGATAAATATTTTAATAAATTGATGCATTTCTTGAAAGAATATCATTGATACATAATGAAAAGATATTTTAATAATGTAAAGTAACATGTTATACGTTATTAATATCTAAGATTTAAAAGAAAGTAAATTTTTTTATCTATTTATCAAATAGATTATAAACATAATTATTTTAGAAAAAAAGAAATTGATTCATTATTAAAAATTGTGAATATCTTTTATGTACAATATTTTCGTGTGTAATTTTTAATTACAAAGTAAAGTTGAATGTAGAATTATGTATGTATCATGATTATTAAAAAACGTAAAATATACTCTTATAATAGTGAAGTGTATATATATATACTTTTATAGAGAAGTTTTATATATGTGTCAGTTTTTAATGAAATTTTACTTAATTTTTATTTTATTTATTGATAGTGTATATATATATATATATACACACAATTATACATATATTTATATATTATAGAAATAGTATATTTATTTTATTTATTATATATCAAAGATATATATTTATATATTATATTTAGTTTATAAAAAATGTTCTCTTAATATATATGTATATTACGTAAGAAAAAAAATGAAGAAAAAAGAAGATAGGTATGTATAAACACAATTTCAATTTTTGCCTTAAATACGCATATGTATCGTAGAAAAATTATTTCATACATTTTATTATAAAACGGAATACAGTTTATTCGAAAATATTTTTCTTCTAATGTTTCCAATTTAATTTATAATATATTATGTCGTAATATTACAAACATAATATTCTTTACTGTATGTTGCATTATTAACAATAAAATGCAATATTATTGCGCTTTGATCGAAAAAATATTTTTTTTCGCTATTATATATGATTATGCTCAACTTTAATATGTATCATTTTAATAACATAGTATACGCCAATGATATGTTATTTAATAAATGCATAAAATTTTTAGTGTTATTATATACTAATTGTTTAATATGCTTTATGTACACTTACATGCAAATACATTTTATAATATGTTATATACTTAATAAAGACTATGTATTTTATCTATTTTTTTATCAAATCATATCCCGTTTATTCCATGTAAGTTGTAAGTCTATTTATGTACTTTTGTATTTTTACTTAAATAATTTTTATAAAAATTTATTAAATGCTTTTTGATTTATATTAAGTATTATAATTGATATAAAAAATAACATTTATATTTAAATTTAATTAAATGATATGTTTTAAATACATTAAAAAAATAAATGTTTCATTTGTACATTTATATTAGTACTATCTCATCAAAAAATATATGCAATATGTAGCAAAGACTACCCAATGGCTAGCAAATCCAAGTTGTGACCATTTTTCAATAGTATGAATATAACTATACCCTGTTTCTTGTAATTCAGATGTATCAAACATAAGGCCTAAATAAGCTAAATGAAAAATTGACAATCCAGAAAACATCACATTTGTTAAAAACACCCACCATGAATTGTCAGTATTATATGTATGTGTACATTTAGCTTTAATACATTTCTTTGATGCAATACATGCATCAAAAATATTAGCAAGCAGAGATCTGAGTTGAAATTCTATATAGGTATAAAATCCAAGACTAAGCAAAACTGCTGCTAATTGAAAATTTAATCCATGTAAAAGAGCACTTGTTAAGTATGTCATTGTTACAGCTCCAAATTTTCCCAAATATTTAATACTGGGACGAAATATATCTAAAAATTTAAATAAAGATACATAAATTATAATTAAATAAAGATATTTTGGAAACTATTAATGATAAAATCTTATACATAAATCGTTCAGATGTTCATACGTACATGTTTTGAGCCAAAAATGCATTGGCACGTTCCAACAAATAACAACATGTACAAGTGAATGTGGCAATTCTATTTGTAATGGTTTTACTATAGTGCTTAATGCAAATGGAAATCCTCCTAGTAATAATAAACTGGATGCAATGTATGAAATGAAGTAATGAGACATTCTAAAAGATAATGCATCCTTATAAGCTAATAACCATCTAAAAATATAAAACCAAATTAATATTTATCATATTATAATAGATAAGATATATAATTATATTCACTGACTTCCATGAAGTGTCGTTGATTATCCATTGTGCCCAACAATTCGAGATAGACAAAAAAAGAAAGGATAATAATGCATACTGAATAATATATAATATCCACCACTTATCCTTAAATTAAGAAATGTTGGGATTTAATTCCATTTGTAATAAATGTATAATATGTAATAATAACAATTGTACATACCTGATTAGCTACATGACGTATTGATATATAATCCTTAAATGATATCCAAGGACCAAATAAGCAAGTGACGCTACAAAACATATATCCCATATAGGCATAAATATTAGGTAGATCGTTTATATCAGATTTATCTATTCCTACACTAATTGTTTTCATTGCTACAGTCATTACTACGCCCCGTACTTTATGCCATATGATAGATGGCATAGAAAATTCACTGAAAGACAAAATTTATAGATAAAACTATATAATTAATTATATTTAAATATATATTTTTAGCATTTGAAAGAATTAATAGCTGTGCAACTTACCAGTATGTTATAACAAAAAGTGAAGGTAAAAATATACCCACATATTTACAATATCTCTTGGGTATATGTAAAGTGACATATGAAATCGTACAAAGTATTAGTAACGTGTATAAACATTCTGCTACATAACGATAAATGTTACATATACCAATCAATATTGACAATATATGAAAAGTTTTATGCGATATATGTTCTGTAACATTAAATTAAATATCGGTTGTTCAATTTTATATACATATTGTTTTTTTATTATATTCACAGATTTATTTATAAAAATATATCTTACGAGAATATGCACACAATCTAAATATTATGGTAGAAATAAATAGTGGCAGTAGATATAATACTGTATCGTAAATAGTAGGTCGAAGACAATACTGATATAATTCAAATAATGTTTCTTTTTCCACATCTTCATATTCGTATTCATATTCCACATCTTGTAAATAATCGTGTTCCATAAAATCGGGTTCGTCGTCGTAAAAAACTGGAACCTCTAGTTTGTCCATCACAATCGAAATTAAATTGCCGGTCTTTCGCTATCATGTCAAACGTGATGTCAACGTTCTATCATTAACTAAGGATAGAATAGATCTTACGTTCGACGCTTTTTCGTGGCTCACATATTGCGAGTCATCTAACCCCTTTACCATTTTTGTGTTACAGTATTAAATATTCGGTATAATAATATATATATACCGCATTAATCAGTTTCTTTGGAAATAAAAATTTGCAAAATTCTAGCGTTTCAGTGCCCATGATTTGATTCTCAAAAACAACTTATTAATGAGATTAATTTATGAAATTTTATGATTGTATCTTTGTTATTAATCTCCCAACTTCCTTTTTATATTTGATTTGACTTATAAAAAAACACATATAGAGAAAAATTTGGAAACTCTTAATAGATCGAATGACTTCTTGTTGAAATTAAAAAATATAATATATTTCAAATTAGTTTTAAAGTAATAATATGCATGAAAAACACTAATTCCTTTTAGATCAGCATTTTGAAGCTCGAGATACAAAATCGAATTTAATTTATTGTTAACATTGAGCATATTCACATTTTTCTTTTCATTTATTAAAAAATAAATAAATAAGCGCAACTAAAATGACATTCATGTTTTATTTGTTTCATTTACCTTATATTCATTGATGTTTACATTTAAACTAACAATATTTAAATATTTAATATTTTAATAATAAAAATGAAATGTTGAACAGTATTATATACAATGAAATGAACAAAATAACTTATTTTTCTTAAATATACAATTTTGTACATTGTGTTACAATTTTTTCCTTTTCCTTCATTTTTTTTGAAGGGATAATATTTTTAATGGAAGTAATCTTCCATTTTAATTTCAAGATTTTGGATTAGAATTAGGCTCAGGTAACAATCCTAAAGTTTGTAAGCAAATTTGTGCTGCTTCTGCTTTAGCTTGTTTTTTATTTGGACTCACAACACTTGGTTTATATTCAATTCCATTTACTTTTACCTAAAGATACAGTATCGTATATAATACGTATATATTATATATTTTAGAGAAAGAAATATGAACTACATACTTTAAATAGGAAATTTTTTCTGTGATCTGGTCCACATTCAAAACATAATTCATAAACTGGTGCGCCAAGTTTTCGTTTTGAACAATATTCACCCAATAATGATACAGGATGTTTTCCTGTAAAATATTGAATTATTCATATTACACTAAATTGTTAATTATATAAATTTTTATTATAACATACCTTCCAACGTTTTAATTGCTGGTATTAATGGTTTCGTCGCTTTTCCTACTTTTTGTCCGATATCTTGCTCGGAAACTAGACCCCGTTTGTCCAATTTTACTTCAAGCTGCAAGGGCTCAAGAGTACCTTCTTTATTTTTTCCCAAACCCTCCCCTGGTCGCCAACCCATCTTCTGAAGTAAAGCCATACCCATCCCACCCGAAACAGGCTGTGCTGATACTAATTGGTCCTAAATAGTTTGTTAAATTAAGATATAATGAATTTGATAGTGTTAACTTTAAATTAAAAGTTAAAAATGAGAGAAACATATGATTAAAATTAATAAAATAATTTGGTTATTCTATATGTAATCTTAACATATTAATTGATTGTATAAAGTTCTAATACTTTTGGGGTGAAAATACTTACCAAAAAAATCATAAATTCGACATCACGCCGCTGAAGTTGTTTCTTCTCTGATGTAGCTATGTGCCTGTAACAAACCCTCAGGTGGATGCAGACTAATGCTAAATATCCCAGCTTTATAAACATAAGATACACTAACTGCAGATGAAGTCCTGTGATAGGAAGCTGATGATAATTAGCAATAATCTCACAAGAGCCCATTATATAAATGAATTTCATGTAATCAATATTCTTAAATACTTCTGTAATTTAATTACTAAGTTTTCTTAGTTACTGAGTATAAAGTATAATTATATCAATTATATAGCTTAATTATGCAACACAAAAATGTATAAAATAATGGCGCTCCTGTGTCCATGCAGGCACAGAATCTACTTCTATATAAGAAATAGTCTGTGCCTACATTACAGTTCTTATCAGATCTGCTATATACCAGAGTATAGCGTTGATCTTGATAGAGATCTGTACCTGAAAACTTGTTACAGGCAATATCAGTATCAGGTAATGTATTGTTAACAAAGAAAGAAAGAAAAAAAAGAAAGAGAAAAAGAAAATATAAAATTATATTATGTAACGTCTCACTAATATCTCAGATTCATCATTTTATCAATCCTAATTACTAATTTGGTTACAAATATATATTTAATTAGATTAAATATTCTTATCATAGTTGCTTAAAACAATTTTCTATAATTTAAAATTAAATAAATATAAAGAGACAAATAAGATAAATTATTCGGTAAATACATAATACTGTTACCTTACGAGCCCAGGCTTGATAACCTGAAGTGAGCTCTGCAGGTGAAAGTACTTTGGCTCCTGTACTGCCAGTAAATTGACCTGGTATTTGTTTACTTTCAGCCCAAGTCTTCATCTATCGTATATGTAATAGATAAATTACAAATGTATGATAATACAGTTTTGAATTGCATATAACAATACCTCATTCTGTGCTCTATACATTTCATTTTGAGCACATACATCATTTGGATTTTCCCTTAATTTTCTCATTGCTGCTAATCTTTGAGATACTATTGAACCAATATCTATTGGCTGAAAATATAATGTACATGTGAATGCAAATACATGACAATGTCTTCTATTTTCCGTACCTCTGTTGTAATTGAGTGAGAAAAAACTGTTGATTGCACTGGATATATAGATGTAGTTGAAGATGTTACAGCAAAAGATTCAGTTGGAGCAGAAGCTGGTATAAACTGTTTTTTTGTTTCTGTTTTTTTTGGAGTAACTGGTATCCATTCATTTTCTACAATAAGAAATTTTTAATAATGAAATTAGTTTAATTATAATAACTAAAACTTTACCGCTTTTTCTGTGATGTTGTCCACTTGATACAGGAAATTGTAAGCGTAATTGATTTGATGATTCTATTGTTTTTTCTTGGAATGTTTTGGTTGGTAATTGCTTTGCATCCTAAAATGTAATATTTATAAATAATTTATTAACATTTACACACATATTATATGTATTAAACTTACCTTAATATTCATAATAATAGAATTAGGTCGCCCTTTGAGTAAAAAGGGATGATGAAAACCTTTCTCAGATTCACTTCCATCTTCTTCTGAAGAAATACTTGAAAGTTCTCCTAATGCTTCAGATTTTGATAATGATTTACAAAAATCTAAAATGAAAAAATAAATTTATTCATTATTAAAAAGATGATTATTTTTATTAAAATATATACCTGTAAGTTCATCTACTGTTTTCCCTCCAGCTTGTATTGCAGCAATAGCTTTATCTTGTTGTACCAATGGTAATGTTCCTTGTTTAATCATATTTATTGCATTTCTTCTTGCTATTTCTAACAATTTTTTTTTATCGATTTCTATCCGTTCCCTTATAAGTTTTAAAAATTAATAAATTACATATGTATTAAGAAATCAATATATTGATATATACAATTTTAAAAAATGATACTAACTTTCGTTCTCTACTTCTGCTTCGTCCACGTACATATTTGTCTCTGCTTCTATCATTACTACGACTTCTGTGTCTTCGTCGTTCTTTACACTTCAAAGATTCTCGTTGATCGCTATTTCGATTTTTGTTGTATCTATCTCGACTTTTATCTCTTCGTTTATCTCTTTCTTTGCTTCTACTTCTATGTGAACTCACACGTGAACGAGATTCAGATCTTCTTTTCTCTTGAGAATGACAATTATGAGTATTTCTGTTATCTTTGCTCATTGTAATTTTATTGTTATAATTATATGCTTTTTGTTTGTATTCATTATCCATATATAATTTCGACTTTTCTATTCCTTCTAACCTTTTATCCACATCTCCTAATCTTTTTTTTTCTTTTTCCCTCAGAACTAATCTTAAATCATTTCTAGCTGTTACTTCTCCTTTCATAGGACTCAATACTCTATTTTCCACTTTCTCTAAAGTTGGACTCAAAGAAGTACAACGAATTGGACTAGGACTTAATGTTGGAGTTTTATTATCTGTACTACTATCAGATAATTCACCATCTTCCATTCGAGCTGCCTTTTCCTTTTCTTTGTTTTCTATTTCTCTAACTGTATCATTATAAACTGCACTATTTTTAAGATCTTTTATTAATATTTTCCCTTGATGTCCTTGCTTTGATTTTTCTATGTATAAAAAAAGATATTACAATAATAACATATATATTGATACATATAATAATTATTTAGTTATTATTTTTCTACTTATCCCTTGATATCAAATTAACACAATGATACAAAATTAATATCTACAATAAAAAATGAATAGATAAATTTGCAGATTTTTTTATTGACAATAAATGAAATTTCTACATTTAATTGTGTATAAGAATCACAGAAATTTTTATATATGCATGAATCAATTTTGTATCTTATATTTTTTTTAGTTTTGTCTAACATGATCTTTTGGATTTTTTACAAAACTATAAATGCCTATACACATCTTTAAAAATGTTGCATTGAATCCATAATCATAGTAATAATAATTATAAATAATAATAATTAAAAAGCAATGTATTGTCTGTTAAAGAATTTGAAAGTAAATATTATTCACAGCTTTGGTAATATATTTTGTTACTAAAAATGTCATATAAAAATATCATATGTATATGTATAGATATTTTTTGAAATATTGTGTAAAATTGACACAAGAGAAACTAAAGCTCCATGAAAAAATGTATTTAAATCAAAACTATATTTCAAAATCATTTTTGATATAAATAATACAAACCAAGAACTTTAGATATTAATTGTTCTTCAGAATCATCTTGAACCTTCTTTGAAATAGGTGGCAATTGAGGACTATCAGGTTCCTTTTTAAACACATTTTCCAATTCTGGATCTTTTTTAATTACCAATTTCTCAAAACTTTCTGACTTCTCTATATCTTTTTTTTCCGAATCATTATCTTTGTTATTTTTCTTTTTTACATTGTTGCATGTATCAAGTTTTGAAATTTTAGTTTTGGGCTCATCTGAATCTGTTGATTTACTTGAATGATCTTCATGTCTTCGTTTTTTCTTTTTATGTTTTCTTTTCTTTTTAATATCTATTTATTATAAAAACAAATAATGTTTAATTATAATATATATGTATATATATAGACTTACCTATCTCTCTAGTTATTAATATTATTTTAATATTACTTTCAAGATCGCTGTTACTGTCAGAGGAATTTCGTTTTGATTTTCTTTTATGTTTTTTATCTTTATGCTTATGTTTTTTCTTGGTCTTTTTTTTCTTGAACTGAGATTTAGAAAGCTTTTCAATTTCAATATTTGTGTTTGAAACTTGTTGATCAACATTTTCTGACGATACTATTTCTTCTTCAGCAGCATCGAATGTGCTAAATAACTCTGTTAAAATTTCATTTGAAGATTTTTCTGGCAGTCCAGGTTCCGGCTTAATTTTTATTCTATCAACACCAACAGTTGTAATTAGATTTGCGATATCAAATAGATCCCCCATCGCTGATATTAATTTTAATTGTAATGAATTGCAAAGAGCACAAATATTGAAATTTTTAATAATTTAATTTAAAGTATTAACATCAATGAGAGTCCACACGTCTATACGTCACACAGTAGTCGCCATTTTAACATCAAAATCACAACGTCATCTTGATAATTAAAATTGTTTAAAACACATTTCATGTATTTTCAATTAAATAAATAAGGATATATCATGCTAAGAATGATATAATTATTTTATTTTTCATTCATATCATAGTTATATGTTTTATAGTTGTTTATTGGTCTCTTTAGATATGTGTATATATATCTCTGGCACACACACACATATATATATATATATATACATATATTTAAATTTCATTTTAAAGAATTAAAAACATTGTAATATATACATATAAAAATATTACATAAAGAATAATGCATTAAACTATAAATTGTAAATTTAAAAATATACAATATTATATACAATAATGTTAAATGAATTTAATGGGAAAAATTTGTCAAATGTCATTTAAGGGTAATAAAGATAGTGTATTCATTTATTATATACGGTTACTACAAAAAATTTTATATCTAATATATA
Organism: Frieseomelitta varia; assembly: GCF_011392965.1. Lineage (NCBI taxonomy): Eukaryota > Metazoa > Arthropoda > Insecta > Hymenoptera > Apidae > Frieseomelitta > Frieseomelitta varia. Next base: position 1,555,362 of record NW_025110018.1, on the reverse strand, counting down.
TTTCAATGAAATTTATATCCTATTTTCGACATTTTACAAAAAACTACTTTTAGAATTTTAATTATTTTTACAATACATACAGATATATATAATATATTAAAAAAATTAAAACAAAAAAGACAACGCATTAAACATGTAAAAAAGAATTGCAATAAGTGGAAAACTAATAATGAAGATGTATAAATTATTTTAAAATATAACACTATATAAAATTTAGTAACTTATATAATTAATCATTTTTGCGGAAAAAACAAATAAGTGCATTACTTTTACTTCATGTGAAATAAATTTACTTAAATAAATAATAGCAATAATAATTAAAATTTTGGAAATATTAAAATCTGTTTGTACTTTTCATTCGCATTTGTATTTTTAAATAACAAAATCTTTTTTATACAAGCTAATATTTTCGTATTACTCCATGTTTACATAATTACCCATTTTAGTCAACGCATAAATTGTAATGGAAATGGATGATACAGTTGTAGGCAAAAGTTTGTATACCTAGAAAATATACTTATAATGATTCTGTATTTTGTATTTTACATTTAACTACTTTCAATCCACTAATAAATATATTTTAATCATTGAAAATATACAAACTACAAAAATCAAAATTGTATTGTACTATACTTTGCTTTATTATTTTCTAAACCTTACACCAAATACTTATTACAAATGCATATGATACATATTTTTTAATCCTAATATACGTATATGTTAAGAATGAATTTTTTAAATATAGATATGGAGAATTGGGCGATGTATTGTACATTATAAAGTAATATATTGATGCTCGTATTTGTACATTATAAACTAATATATTGATGTTCATAACATCCATAGTTAGAAAAAGTTAGAGATTTTAATTACGACCATATGAATTTTTTCCTTATTTAGATTGTTTGAAAGTAAAATTAAATATTTAATCTGGAATCTCTGAAATAAGATAGTTTATGGTTGTCTAATATTTATATGATTTTAATCAAGTAGCTAGTTGAGAAAGACATATTTACGTGTACAAATTATCCAACAGGTTAAGTCAGTCATTTATAAACAAATACATATGATTTAGGCGATTGAAACTGAATTTATAATTACACTTTTTTGAAGATTATTTTAATGCTACATTATAATATTATTTTAGTTGCTATATCATATCTTTAAGATAATGAATACAGCAAAAATGAATATAAATAACGCAATAAATAAAATTACAAAGCAAATCCTAAATAATTAATGCTTTTTTAGTCTGATATAAATTGCTAAATTGATATTCTGTTATCAATTGAACAATTGACTAGTATTAATTCGTCAATAGCTAAATCACATGTTTTACATGTTTTGTTTATTAGCATTGACTTGACTCGTTGGATGGAATATAATAAGCCGTTTATATTGAATCAGTTTGGCAAAAATAATTAAAAATAAAATTCGAAGTACAGAATCATCATAAATCTATCACTTATGTATGCAACGTATTTTTATCTATGATTGTTGGAATACTATGAGAAAAAGGCTCGTACAGTCATAGTAACAGGTTCCCTGCATACTGCACAAGTTGTCATGCCAGGAGCACATCTTACACACGCAACCATATGTCCACATGGTAAAAATACCACCCCTAATTCTCCATTATAACAAATTTTACACATCCTTGCATCATCCATGGATTTACTACTTTGTGCTTTCACATTTGATACATTGTCTACACTTTCTTTTATGGGTTTTGTATTGTTGGCAATATTCGAAATATCATTTTCTTGAGAATTTGATTCTGAATTGCTTCCCGTTTCCTCCTTCTTTTCTACGTTTGTAGGTTGTACTTTTTTAATACAACTAGGTAAATTCATTTGCATTGTTTCCTGAAATAAATATAAATACAAATAAATATGTAATGGAATTATTAGTAATAAGTATGTCATAGAATATAAAATTTGTGTATTTACTTCTTTAGAAGGTGGAGATACATGCTGGCCTGTTATTTTATTTACATAATCTTGCCCTTGAACCATTAATAAATAACAACATTTAGAAAACCATCTTGCATGTTGTTCCCAAGGTTCATTATCTGGTTCCCAATCTTTTAAACCACCTCCACAGTGATAACATAAAGTTTGATCACCACTCCCAGTATAAAAAAAGCCTGCACTTGCTAGTTGTTCCTTTGTTTGTGCCATAAATTTTGGCCATGATGCAAATGTGCGTAATCTAGCATCATAACTAACATATTGAGGATGCACTGGTCCCTTAGTCCTTCCAATACCTAAGCAGCCAAGTTTAGCTGTACTTGGTAGTTGTAATTCCGTTGAAAAATTATGATTATCAGGACCAGATGTAGGTCGATATTCAAGATCATAGGGACCACATACATCCCTACTTCTAGGTCTTGGTGGTATAACTGAACTGGGATCTACTCCGATTGGTACATTGCCACAATTAATTTTGCGAATAAATCTGCATCTTGCAGACCATCTCTGATGATCAACCATGGGAATATCTCCTTCTACCCATTGACCTATTTCTACCTGACATTCAAAACATTTCACTTTATCATCATCACCTGTATAATAGAATCCTGCAGCTGCAAGTTTTTCAGGTTCAATGAATGGTACAGGCCAATTTTCAAAACTTTGAAGTCTAGCTGCTTCGAAACGATAATCAATACTATCTACTTCATCATTGTATATATTAGTAGTTACAACAACTGGAGGTGATAAATGTGCATTTGCTGAGGGCTTAAAGTTCGAATCATTTCCTAAATCCCTGTGCTTAATAATATCAGTCATCTTATTCGAGTTATCGTTAGAAGTGTCTTCAAACCTATTGGAAAAAATGCAACTAGTAAATAACATATTAATTGTGTCTTTACTTCTTTATTCTCTACTTCTAATTATTTTTTTCCTATTCTTTATAGTTGCAATTTTCATAGTTCGCATATATAATTGCAATTTCATTCTATTAATAAAAGCGAGTAAAATTTATTTTCAATTACATATAATGGAATTGTAAAACATATGGGATATGTATGGAATATATCACTTGTATCTGAGCAAAAAGAAGCGAGAGAAGCGAAAGAATTCTAAACTCGCTAGATGATTGAAATGTCATTAATAATCGTGAATGATGGAGTATGATGAATTTTTTCTCAGTGCATAACGTTGAAATGACGCAGCCTACGTATCGTGCACAAACGAGAACTTCCGAGACTCTCTCTCTCTCTCTCTCTCTCTCTCTCTCTCTCTCTCTCTCTCTCTCTCTCTCTCTCTCTCTCTCTCTGTCTCTGTCTCTCGATTCTTAGAGTTTACACAGGCTCATGCTCTGTTCACCGCCCTGTGCAGCGTTGCCGCTTGTATGGCTCGTATTTTAACTTCTCTTGTTGCATTACACTACTGTATACTCATGAGAATGAAATGTATCGACAAGGGCGTAGCAACTTATGTTTCCCATTTTTTAATACTATAATCTCATGTTAGAAAATTTGATCGTATCACTAAAACGTACTACTAAAATACAAGCATCTAATCACTTTGTCTATCTTGCCACTTTGAAACTTTTACATGAAACCGAAATAATCTAATGAATGTTATCTAATGCATATAATAAGTACTATCATATATCAGTTATTAAATCTGACTAAAGAAAAAAATTAAGATTTTGACTCTTTTAATATTTTGATACTATTACTTTACACAGAGCATGTTAAACCCTTTTGTTACGCATATATTGGAAATCTATAATAGATTTCTCTCTTATCTGCAGAGCGCATATTTTTCAATCTTGTTTATATTCAAAAGTTTTGAAATTATTGAAATATATAATGAAATGTGTGTACAACAAAAATGTAATTAAAAGAAATATATACATGTATAACACAGTTAATTGTTATTAATTCGTTTAACTCCAAAACAAATTTTTTTCAAAATATATTTTTTAATGATACATAATATAATTTTTAATGATAATGATAAGCCATAAAAATTTAATAAAATTTGACATTATTAAAACTTCAAAAATTAATTAATTAATTTCTTGTATTATATTGCTAAATTAAATAAAATAAATCGTAAACAAGATACACACACATATATATGCACATATATATCGCAGAATTAAATCTTAAAGTTAGTCTGAACTTTCACATCTGTCTGACTGTGTGACGTTTGGCAACAGTGTAATCAAGAGTAGGAAAGGGAGAATACAACGGAAGTTGGTATGCAAGAAAGATAGACCCAACAAACATAACTCATCATTTCTTTGCAATAAAAGTTAAAAATTGCCTTTCGAGAATTGCTATACACTCGTAGCATTCATATATTATTAATATTTGAAATATTTACTGGAAAGATAAAATTGCTGTATAATTTATATAAATTTTACGAATTTGTGTGTAAATCATTAACTAAGAGTCACTATGTTTTTTCGCACAAGCAAGAAAAAGTTCCTAGCTTAACTTTTATCGAGAAATATCATACTTGTACGATATTACCAAGCAAAAACGAATTACAAAGATAACGTACCAATGCTAGGTGTCACGTTTGGCTTCGTCAATTTGTCAAATTCACAAATAACACTATCATACAATATTCAAACATTCATTCAAAGCGTCTGTCCGACACTGAACGTGGCAGTTTTACGTCTTGCGTCCCACGTCCAGCTAGGCATTTGACCATCGATGCTACGCATGCGCGACAAACATCCAGAGAGGCGGATAATACGTTTACCATTAGCCATCTAGCGCGAAATTTAAATGAACAGATTCTTAGCAGTAGTTTACATTTATGCTTTATATTAAGTATATTTAGTATATTTAGTTCCATATTAATTTAGAATTATTCTACATTGTATACTGTAATTTCTATATTGTACACAACTTTTTTATATTAAGCTACCTTTATAAAGACATTTTTCAATATTTAATTTTCTATACGACGGTACTGGATACAACCATATAACGATTAATTTTTAATATCAAGTGGATTTTCTCCCAAATAATCTCTTTCTACTGTACTTTCCTTAACATAAATCTTCCTACAATGTAACTTGATATTTATCTTCCATCTATTCTTTTTTACATTCTTTCTTTTCTGTAGGCTAATCAACTTTGTTTCCGACAAACAATCTAATCTTATTCCAACAATTAAACAACTCTAATTCCAAAAAGTCAATCGATATATATAATTAGTTGTGTACAAGCAAGAGTTCTTCTGAGAACAATCAGTCAATTGATTTATCTGTCGATAAATAAGCTGAGTTTATATTCGATGAATGGAATTACTGATATTTTTCGATAAGAGAATGAGACTCATAAATCGAACCTCAATATCTTCGTAATCCAATCTTGCAACATGATACAAGAAGACGTAGTTTACACGACATATATTATATATTTAATGCAATATTTTGTAATTTTATTATTATTATATTAAATATACTTGTGTAAATATATTCACGCAAGCTATTAAATGAAACGATTAAATATACATGCAATTAATTTTAGTATATATATATATGAAAACAAAATAGAAGTTCCAAACAAAAAGTATCTTTCAAATGTTTTGATGTATTCTTGAAAGATAGCAATGACGTTTTTTTCATAAACCTTCTAACCTTCGTTCTATTTGATTTAAACAAAGCAATATGTAATAATAATAGTCGTAGAAAAGGAAATTTTCTCTTTGTATGTTTTTAATTGTATATTAATTCATACAATTTTTGGAAATTTTTTTTAATTAATAATAATTTAATAAAATATAATTAGCTTAAACTTTTTGCATTTCAACATTTCTATAACTTTGCTTATTTCTATACACATAATAGAATTTTTATATAGTAGGATCAAATTTAAAATAAGATGTAAAAAATCATTTAATGAATGAATATACGTACTGTTATAAAAAGAATATGTTCATGAGAAAAGAATTGATGCATTTGCAAAATATTTCATGATTTCTTTCTATTTATCTCCGACACATTTCAAGAAGTGCAATCAGTTCTTGGAATAATCTTAACTGTTGCTTGCTAAGTCAGTGTTTTAACAATGAGTCAATCAAAAATGAAGATGTCATTATAAAATGTCATTATATATAAAAAAATATATTAAATTACAAGAAAAGTATGAATATTATATTACAGTTACATAAACTATAATATTGTATGTAAAATATCTAATATAATTTCTATGATATTTTTAACATTTTTAAATTTGATATATTCAAATAAATATATTACAAAATATAAAAATATAAAATATAAATTTATTAGATAAAAATATAACTTAATGATTTATTATAGTATTTATTGTAAAATTATTATAATGAAATATAATTATAATGAAATTGCATGTTTTAAAAATATACGTTAAAATTTGTACTTACCTTCAAAAGATTTATACACTTCACAACATCAGTGTTGTAATGACATTGATGTATCAACTATAAGGATTATTTATATTATCGTATAATCTAATCAAAATAGCTTATCTTAATTTTAAATTGAAAGTGTACTGATCTAATTGAGATTAGATCTAAATTAGATAAAGATTTGATCTGATTTTGTCTATACAAAATATTTTATTTTTGGTGATATAAATAATAATAGTATAAGATATAAATATCTGAGAAAATCAAATTTATGAACACGTTATAAGTCAACTAAAAATTAAAGTTTTCAAATATAAATGTTTAATTATGTAAAAGAATATGTATTTAATACTTACTAGATGCTTTAAAATTTTTATTGCAATCTAATTTTGTATTAATTCAAGAACTTTCTCTTTTGTAAAATTCATTTATATATAGTCCAATGTAACCTATCATTACTATTTTTAAATTTCTTCAGGGATGAAAATTCCTTTCGTAAGTTTTTTTAAGTTGAGTCTTATAATCGAAAAAAGATATTTATATTCCAGAGCTGTTTTCAAATTTCAATTTTCAATTTTTAATAAATTTATAAATAATTAATATTTACTATTGTAATCCAATATATGCAGCAATACAATGCAACAGAAAATATTAAATATTAAATATCCATTTCATTTATAGTATATAATTAAAATTAATACAAATCAACTGCTCACGGAGTTATTATAAAATTTTATTTACTTAGACAAATACTATAACCATTAAAAGTAGTAACACAGTTTTCTATTTAATAAATACTATACTATTAATTTGTTTCTTTTTCACTATTTTTTGATATGTACTCTTAATTTAACAAGTCTAAATTATAAATACAATGATATATCCATAAAATTTACAAAAAATATATTTTTATACATATACATCTTTACTTTATATCTTTATTATAAATAAATTTAAAAACGCGGTCACTAATATTTTATTATTTGATTTATGATAAAAATGTACGAACAGTGGCTTTAATTTCTTGTCGACACATTAGGCAGTGTGTAAGAGATGGTGCACAATAAACACAAGTTGCTAAGTGTCCACAAGGTAAAAATACAATAGTTGTTTCTCTATCCATGCAAATTTTACATAAACGAGCTTCTTTCAATTTTCTATTTTCTTCTTCTAAAGCCGCTGAAAAAATAGATAGTACTTTTCATTAAATTAAGTACATAATAAAACTTGTTATAGATTCAGTTGAAATTAATAATTTTATAATCAATCTTTTTTTTTATATTTATTACTTACTAATTCCTTCAGAATCAGATTTTTTATTAGTTTTTTACCTTTGTCAGTAGATACTGCAGAGTTCTCATTTTCAGTTGAACATACTTTAGATTCATCTTTTCTGACACTATTAAACTGTTCTACACCACTGTTGGGTAGCTCCCTTAACATATGATTTAAAAAAATCATTAATTCTGCGAGAAATGGTTATGTAGTTAAGAAATAATTTTATTTGTCACTAACCTTATCATTTCTTCTGTAACCTGATCACAAAGAACATCTTCTATAAGTTCATCAGAATTTGTATATGGTGTTCCTTTTTCTTCCATTCGCTTTTTTAAAGCTCGTTTTACTCTACCCACATGTAATCCAATTTCTAATGCTTCCTAGGAGAAAATGTTACTCATAATTGTAATGAATAAATTTTAGAAATAATCAAATATGTGAAATATATTACTATCGCTGGTGGACTCTCTAATAACTCATTCAATGTTGCTTCTGTAATTTCTGATGAAGACACAGGAGGTTGTGTTTCAGCTGTATCCGTGCTTTCATCTTCTGGCACACCTTCAAAAATCTATATACATATAAAATAATTTAAAACTTTTATAAGATATTTGATGTAAATATAATTATATAATATTTACTGATTCATCCAAAGATGGCCTGCTGTCAATGCATTGTTTAATAAATTCTTGTCCCCTTACAAGATTCACAAATCCACATTTAGGAAACCATCTTGCATGTTCAGTCCATACATCATCAGTTGCTTCCCAATTTCGTAAACCACCATCGCAATGAAAACATCTAACATGATCACCAAATCCTATTATAATATTTCGTCACCATTAGCTGAATATCATTTAAAATTATTATACTTTTATTCTGTACGACTTATACCATCATAATAAAATCCAGCACTAGCTAATATTTCAGGAGTTTGTCTAATATTTGCTGGCCATCCACGAAAAGTACTTAATCTTCCTTCATATGTTGCACATTGTGGTTTTTTAGGAGTTGTGTGTATTTGTATTCCTAAGTCGGAGAGATTTGATGTTGCACCAGGCATTAATTTTACATTAGTTAAATATAAACTATCTAATGAAAGAAGTTTTATTAATAATTTTGATTTAATTAATTGATTAATTTCATTAATTTAATTTTAATTAAAAAAACAAAATTAATAGTTGTTTTAAAAATAAAAAAATATACTTTTTTGCTTGTTAATACCATCTTGATGAAGGTAGAAATCACAATCAGGAAATGTATCTCTGTGCTTTTTCTCGGGATCATCACCAAGTTCCCATTTTTTTAGAACACCTCCACAATATGTACATTGTACCTATGAAAGATATAAAATAAATTTATATGTTATATAAATATTAGACAGTTTTATTTTTTAAATGTGTCATTACCTCATCATCTTGTTGAAGATAGTAAAATCCAGCTTTGGCAAGTTTTTCAGGTGATACAATAGAAGAAATTGGCCAATTAGTAAAGGATTGTAACCTTTGTGACACAGTCCTATATTCCTTTTGAGGTTCTTTATTTTGGCAAGGGCTTGTAGACTGGCATTCAACTACATTATTATCCTGTGATGTTTCTGTCGATGATGATGATGCTAATCCAAAATTGTTAATTGGTATCAAAGGGACATTGCAAGTACTAGAAGGATTTTGAACAAAAGGGCAAGTAGGTTCAGCTAATCGATGACGGGCTATAGCTTGGTCACCATAATTCCAATCAGAAATTTTTACTCCACATAAAAAACATTGTACTTCTAAGGCATGTCCAGTATAGTAAAATCCGGCTTTTGCTATTCGAGCAGCATCGACAGCGGCATTTACTGGCCAATCAGTAAAAGTTCTCAGTCTATTTTCTTCAATGTTCATTTTAAATATTTGTTTACATCTATTTGAATGTTACAAGGAGAAAATAAATTAAATTTTATCGAAGTTTTATATTCGACTTATAACGTAGAATGGATTATTGTTTTGAAGGCTCCATTACTGCATAATTAGACACACTGATTTGACATAGAAATCATTTATATAGCACATTACAACGTGTAGACCGAAGAACACTGATAATGATAATGAAGTAGAGAAATATAATTAAAAACTTACATTTCTACGCGTGCGCAATATTTCAGGGCCGTCCTTATTAGGATACCTATATATTTTGTTTAAACTTTCGTTAAAATATACTCGGAATACAAGTTAAAATCTGTTATTTTGTACGAACGAAAATTTATTTGAAATAAACTTGAAATGTATATATATTATATATATGTATGATGTTATCTTAGTTATAATTAGTGGAATGTAAGGAAACCATGGATCGGAATTCAAATAGTATCAGCACTACTACTTTTATCTTGTGATGAGTTATAAGTTATAGTTACAATATAAGATCAAATCTTTGAAAAGTTAAAGTACTTAATTTTTACAATATAACAATTCAAGCAAGTTATTAAGCATTCTATTAAGCACTCAAAATGTTGATATTAAAAAATAAAGTAAGTTGTTAATAAAGTAAATTGTTTATTTTTTATATATATGCTTTTAAATAGAATTACTTCATCATTTCATTATAATATATATATATATATTTTTTTTAATATTTTCATTATAATATATATTTTTTAAATAAAATAGAAAAATTTATTTTATGAAGTTTTTTTTATTACATAGTAATTTTTTTCTGTTTAGATTTCTCTTATCACTTTACGTCCATATAGCTCTAAAGTAAAATTAAATGATGTCGTTATAGTTAGTGCAACTAGAACTCCTATGGGATCATTTCTTGGAGGGTTATCAAGTTTATCTGCTCCAAAACTTGGAGCCACAGCCATTCAAGTAAATATTAATTTTATATTAATTTTGTATTTATTAACTGGCAATAAATTGTTATAAAATACCAATTAAAAATTATAACAGGCAGCAATCGAACGTGCTAGTATTCCCAAGGATTATGTTACAGAAGTATACATGGGAAATGTTTGTCAAGCTTTTTTAGGTCAAGCACCAGCAAGACAAGCTACATTATTTGCAGGTTTAATTTTGTATTATTTTACATATATCATGTCATATAACAATATCAATATCTATATTGGTAAATTTTTAAGTTAGGCCTTCCAAAGTCAACAGTATGTACAACAGTTAATAAAGTTTGTGCAAGTGGCATGAAAAGTATAATGCTTGCTTCTCAGTCATTACAATGTGGGCATCAAGAAATTATTCTTGCCGGTGGTATGGAGTCAATGTCCAATGTACCATTTTATTTGCCACGAGGGGAAATTAAATATGGTGGTATGAAACTTGAGGTAAATTTTCTAATAATATGTAATCAGTAAATTTTCTAATAATATATGAAAAATGAATATTTTTTATGTCTATTTGAATCTGAATGTAATTCATTAATTTTTGTATTCTTTATTTGTAATTGTAATAGGATGGTATTGTATTTGATGGTTTAACTGATGTTTATAATAAGTGTCATATGGGAAATTGTGCAGAAAATACTGCCAAGAAATTCAATATTACTCGTGATGAGCAAGATAAATATGCTATTAGCAGTTATAAACGCAGTGCTGCAGCATATGCAAATAAAAGCTTCCAAAAGGAACTTGTACCGGTTTTTGTACCTCAAAGAAAAGGCAATCCTGATATAATATTTAATGAAGATGAAGAATATAAAAAAGTTAATTTTGATAAATTTGGTAAATTAAATACAGTTTTTCAGGTATAAGATTGAGTTAATTAGAAATTACTAACACAAATTTCAAATAATTTTTATTTACTTTACTTTTCTAGAAGGAAAATGGTACAGTAACTGCTGGAAATGCATCAACCTTAAATGATGGTGCTGCTGCATTAGTCCTAACAACTGCAACAGTTGCTGAAAAAATGAATTTGAGACCTTTAGCACGAATTATTGCATTTCAAGATGCTGCAACTGATCCTATTGATTTCCCAATTGCACCGTCTTTTGGTATTTCTAAAGTAAATTTTTTACAATATATACAATAGAATGTTTGATAAAATTTTGAGAATATAAATTATTACACTATTATAATGATATGTATTCATTTTTTATAAAAATTATACAATATATATTATTTTCAGTTGTTAGAAAACACTGGAGTTAATAAGAATGATGTAGCTCTTTGGGAGATAAATGAAGCTTTTAGTGCTGTTGTAATAGCAAATCAAAAATTGCTTGATCTTGATCCAAACAAAGTAAACGTTCATGGTGGTGCTGTGTCTCTTGGTCATCCTATTGGGTGAGTATTTAGTTGTTTTTATGTACATGAATAATATTTAAGTTGCAAAACATTAAAAATTTTAGTATGTCTGGAGCTCGTCTTGTAGTACATTTAGCACATGCTTTAAAAGCTGGCGAAAAAGGTGTTGCATCTATTTGCAATGGAGGCGGTGGAGCCTCATCCATTTTAATAGAAAAATTGTAAGTTCATAACGGATAAAGTTTCATAAGGAAGACTGTAAAAAATATTTTTATTTCTTTTTACCATGCATGAAGATATACTATTTTTATATATCTATATAATTATTTTTTATACCATATTGTTACGATAAATAAATAATATTAAAAATAAAGTAAGAATAAAATTTTTGTTTCATTCTATAGGTATCATACAATATCTTCTCCACCAATATTAACGTTATATACAAAACATCATTGTCCACTTTGTGATATTTTAAAAAATGAATTGCGATTGCGTTTTTCTGGTCGTTATCAATTACAAGAAATTGATATTACAGCACTTGGAAATGAACGATATTTGAAACTGTATAAATATGAAATTCCAGTTCTTTTTTTAGAACGTCAGTTTCTTTGTAAACATCGTTTAGATTCGGAATTGTTGGAGCAAAAATTACAAGAATTTTCTAAAAATTGAAAATGATAAACAGTATCGAGTTGTATGTATTTTATTATTGGTCTTTATATTAATCGAATACGTGATTAGTAAATAAAAATTAATTAACGATCATTGATATATGAGTATTTTAGAAACAATAATAATGTAAACTAAAATATAATGCAGTAATATTTATTCAAGATTGGCAAGTATCGTCGCTCGACAAATCTTACAGTTCTCTTACTGCTTTCGCCTGTACTTGCTCACTTTGAATCGCCTACTCCTTTTCACCCTCTCTCTACTGTCTCTGTCCTCTTGCTTCTCTTTCTTTTCACCATTCAGTCTGAATACTCTCTTTCCGATGGATAAGCAAGTAGGCACGCACACGCTGACATGTCGAAGATCGGCAGTGAATTGGTGAATGCACGCATCAGACTCTCCTTGCCGACGTTCGTTCTTTCTTCAGTGCGTGCCTTACGCGGATAATGAAAAGTATCTGTTTCTTTCATATCATCTACGTGGCGTATTGTAGTGAATAATTTCTTTGAACTCCTGAAACACAAAAGTAAAAGAAGAGACTAACAAATACTTTTTAACATCGCAGAGATCAACAATAAATGTTGAGTTTGTTGCAACTGTACTATTGAAATCATACCAGTGTCCTATTTGATTTTTCGTGGGTCAACGTAACCAGTACCAAGAATAACGGAGTGAATAAATGTAAAATGACTCTTGATCTTGTTTAAAAAGAATTGTATGCCCAAATTTGGTGACTTGAGTATTCATGTGTCTTTCAAATATAAATAAACAAAAAGATGTTCAGAAAGAGTTTTAATAAAAGTGAAAATTCAAAGTTCGGAAAATGAATGGATGAATTATGTTATTACTTAAAAAACGAGATTTGAAAACCACAGTGAATAGTGTAAAATATTTAACTAAATGCAAATACATATGTGGAATTCCAAAGTAGCAACGAAGTTTCGAATTTTGTAATATTTCTGTTTATTAGTATTATAAATGTGAATAGAACACACCGAATTCAACTTTTTTTTTGTTCTAATAGAAGCGCGCTTTAGACTAAATAAACTCATAATATTTTGAGATGGCGTTATCTTCCGTCATGATCAGTTTACAAATTCTAGGCCATTGCTATATTTTAAAAAAATATCGACAGCTTTCATTTAGTTGAATAACTTATCAAATTTTATATATTATAAAATGACACAAATGAGGGAAGATATAATAAGTTTTGCATTTAATAAAGACCAGATTAAATAAGAATTGAAGATTTAAACTTTTAATCTATGAGTAAATAAGAATTTACCAGAAGAAATGAAATTGTTCATTAATGTTTACAACGTTATATCTTTTTTCGTGCAGCTATACTAGAAATTCATCAAGGATCTTCATTTTTGAACGTGCTTTTTAAAAATTTATTACGAAGGTATAGAAAATATTTAATATTTTATTCTACAAAGATTTACTTTTATATTCACTTTGCTAAATTTATATCGCGGTTTTACATGCATACAGGATTTGGTGAATTAAAAATATTCATAAATTATGTAACATAAATTATGATAAAAAAATATTATTTGTACCAAATCACAAAAATATTTGTAAACATGTAGTTGGCCTTCAAATATTGATATATATTACATGCTGTTTATATGTAACAGAGAATATGATTGTTAGTATATATTGTTCTAAATATATTCATAAGAAAGATATATGCTTATAGACGAAAATGCTTATGAAACAAATAGAAGACTCGTTGATCGTTTATTTTCTATTATTAATTATTGTTTTCTTGCATTCATTATCATTATTTTGTTAAGAATTAAATATGCATCGAATATTATAAATTATGCGAGATAAGATCTATATAAACTAAACAGGAAAATAACATCAATATATATAGAACTTAATATATATTTAATATAAAATTAAATATTTTCATTAAAAAATCATTTTGTGCGAGCATGTGAGCAAGTAGACTATTTGGCAATGTTGCTTTTTTTAGGATGTTGATTAATTTGAAGCTCTGTAAGAATATTCTGAAGCTGTTGTCCTGGTTCGTGATTCACGAATGAGTTATGTAGAGCCATAGCCAGCTGAGAAGGTCCGGTTACTGGTTACCTGTTACCCAGACAAGTGTGCTGGCAACAGGCTCGTCTTAAAGTATCGACCGTGACAGTCGCTCGATTCCAGTTACAGTTTTGTTTGATAGTTTTCCGACAATAATTTCAATTCACTTCTTTTTTGTTTACATTCTCAATCATACATCCATTAATAAAATGTATGAAAATCGTCATAGCCAATACAAATATTAAAGTTCTTTCTGTTACTAGGCATCATTCAGAAGAACAATGCGAAAACATCTTTGTGTTCCTCTGTTCTCAAGTACTAAAAGGAAATGACTCGGTTAATGAATGAATCATATTCTCTACCAACTCTGATGTAAATAATGTAACAGTCAAATTTTTAATACCGTTCATAACGTTCAATTTTTACGCGTTGAATTTTGTATTCAATTCTGCTGATCATGATCGCAATAAAAAAATAAAATAGATAAATAATTGTTTACTAGTTACGCCTCTTCGCTTATTAGACAATAGATCATAATTCGTATTATTATCGATCGATAATAGATACTAATGGAAGAATAATTGATACCACAATCGAATTTTAGATGAAATGTTATCAAGTAATAACACAATTTAGTAAATTTGCGTCAATAATGCTTTCAGTTGATATCGTATGCATTTTGGTAGGTATGAGAAATGATATTTATATTTACATGTTTCTCATGATATTTCCACGATCGTAAGACTAGTTTATAAATAATCGAACTCGTAAATTGCCTTTAGCATCACGTTGTTAATGATTCCTAATAATATAACGTCATTGGTGAAGTTGTAACTTATTTTCCTGAACGGTCCAGCATTCATACGTATTTCTTCATTCAACAAAGTTAAACAACAACTTCAAACAATAATAATTGTTTAAACATGTTAACTGCATGGACATTCCACAACGTTGTTCGATATTTCCAAAATAGTGAGTCAGTTATAGCAAGTTCTATAATCTATATAAAGAACAAAAAAAGTAATTTATATAATAAATTTCTACGTGGGAGAATAGTTTTATAATTACTGGTTTCCATCGTATCGGAACATGATGAAGATACATACGTATTTGGTTCCCAAGTCAAGCGAATGTAGGACAAGTTCAAATGTTGCATCGGCCCACTTTGTTCATGGGACTAAGCTAACCCGATCGTAGAAATTTAAAGGCATATAAAACAATGTACAAGGTTGTTACACTGCTTGAATTAAATAGACATTTTCTCGTTACAGTAATTAACCATTACAGAATGACCTCCAGCGAAGATGGTGATTTAATCGATCTTGGAAACGACATTTGTGTGCCACGGGTGCCGATTCAAGAATCATCGCCCGACGAACAGGAACATCTTCTCGACGTGTGCTTACCGAAGTTAGAACAAGCATTGTCATTAACAAGAAAGCAAGAACAAGTACAATGCGTAAGCGACAACGGTGATGTGTTAGTCACGTTAGGTCACGACCAAGTGGTGCCGAATCATAAAAGAATCGACGTCGTTTCATCCGATACGATAAAAAGGATTCGTGACATAACTAGGAACTTGGAACCAGTTATAAGAAAGACTTGTTCCGACATTAACGAAGAGCATCAAGACACTGTTGATTATGGAAATTCATCAAATAGCAGAGACGAACCTTGTCCTAGCGAAAAGTTCGAAGATGAGACGTTCGAGGCACAGGAAATCAATAATGCTTTCAATTTTCTGACAGAACACGACGACAACGAGGATCAGGCTGACGCGAGGTGTAATCATTACGATCAAGTTATAAACTCTGGACTAATCTTATTAACCTGCCGTACTACGAAAAGCGAAGATTTATTAAATTACCATGATAATGGTTCCTCGCAAGTTCTGAACTGTTGGAAAGACGCAGACACTGATTTAAACGATCCAGCTTTTGAAAATATTTCAAGGAAGAGTAGGTCTGATCCTGTTGATTATGATGAACTCGGAGCGAGTAACATTGGTCCTGAAAAACAAACATTTGTACGAACAAATAAAAGAGGATCATTTCAGCATACGCATCGTAAATCTTGGACGGAAGGAACTACACTTACAAATGCATCGCAGGATATATTTTCTCGATTCGACAGGTCAACTAGTTTAAGGGAATATAATTGCGAGCCATCGACTTCCAATGACATTCATCAGCAGTCCAGCTTTATTTCGAGGTATGACAATTTTATTATACTTATTCTTACGTCTCTTCACAAGTAATGAAACGTCAACTATTAGAAACAGGAAACGTGACATTATTATTAATATCGTCAATCTATTATATAATGTGCAACTTACGTGTTATGTTTTAGCAATTATTGAGTAACATTCCTTAATCAAGAAGTCGAATCCTTCAGATACAGTTAATAGATATAAAGTGGATATCTGTTGTACGATAGCACAAATCAAAACAGATTTGATTTATATTGAGTTCCTAGGAATAGAAAAAAAGATACTAAATTTTGTCGTGTTTCTATGAATAGAAGAGAAGGTTCAGAAGAAGGGCCAGAAGTTCTTTCGATACTGCACTATATTGTATTCGATTCTTTCTGTGCTCTAAGATGTAGTTAAACTTTCTTCTTCTCATTTTCAAATGCATAATGTTATAACGTTGTCACGTCATGGTAAAATGTAGCATGTTAAATTTGTTGACCTAAATTGAAATCAGTAATATAACTGGAAGATAGATTGTGAAAAATTCGTATGCGTATTCGCATGTAAATATCCGTGTGCGTGTAGTTTCGCTTCAAACTTTGAAAGAGCATCCGTTGCACGACAACAGCGACTAGCCGGAAGTACTGGCACGAGTTGTGTGCGAGAAGCGTGGATTCAAGTCAGCATTGAATAGATCTTTAAAGTGGCACGTGCAGCCACGCCTGAGAAACAAAAGTTTAGTTTAAAACTTTCTCCGTATGACCTGTGTCTCCTAAGTGTTTTTTTAGGATTCACGGGTATCTTCTTATCCTTCCTAAGACATCTAGGTAGCATACCTGACAGAACAAGAAGGAATATACTATACGCATATAATTTTTTTTTTTAATTGATGCGTAATTGTAAGATGAAAAAAAAAAAAGAAAAACGCTAAACTTAAAAACGATCGTTGCTTACAGCTGTTCAACGGAGAAAGGACTGGAGACGAATGGAGACGATCAAGAGGACGGATGTTCAGAATGTTCGGAAGTAGATTGGTCGTGGTTGGAGGAAGTAGAATATCCGCGGGCTACGGAGTCGTTAGCACCCGGTGTGGTTGACGCGGTTCAGGAGAACACCGAAGGAGGGAATGCATCCCCCACCAGTGAAAATGCGAGGCGCAGGCGCGGCCGCGAGCATCAGGCTACCGAGGCGGGCTGCAGTGCCGCGATGTCTGTCTCTGGGACGGTAAAGTCCTTAGTGGTTAATAGTTCACGATGGTCAACTGCCGATCCACTATCTGATTATAACGCCAATAATCAAGATGAAACTGTACATTGTAACAACGAAACTATCAATCGGGAAACACGCGATAACCCTGCGCTTGTTAACTCCTGGGTACGGGCCTCAATGAGACGTTTGCGCCACTTGAGATTACCGGAAGAAACTGAACGACAGCGAAACATCGATTCGAATAATTGCCGCGGTACGATCGTGTCCGCGCCAAACTCCCTGCCAGACATTGCTTTAATTGCTCCGGAAATATTAGCTGCCCAAACAAACGGTACTTCCGGCACCCTCCTCAGGCCGTCCAGCGCTCCTGTAAGAAACTTGAATAATTCAAACGTAGTGCCATCACGGAGAGGAGGTGGAAGACAATTTAGAGCAAGTCGATCGCAAAGGACGAGGAGCCGCGATATCGCTTCGAGGCAAAGCAGCGTTTTATCGTCGACCACGGGCAGTGACACAACTGCTTCAGGAACCACGACGTGCTCTAGCTCTTTTGGCGGTGCTTCCACAAGTCCACCTTCCAGCACGGCGACAAGTCCGCAACGTATCACTTCCAGGCGGTGAGAGTTCTCACTTTTTTTTTTTTAATTATTACTTGTTTTATTCGTTGTTTAGTCGTTGACAATAGAGAACCTAAAAGAAAAAAAAGGAAATATACATTTACTAATGCTCGTTTTCTTATTGTCAATGCCTCACGAGGTATTACTACGGACAATAAGCCAAACCGTTGTAGACTCTTGCTAAACTCGCGAACCGCGTCTTTCATTCTCGTTTGTTCAATCTTATTGCCACACTCACCGGAAATGAGAATCGGCTTAATGAGTTAGTTGTTGGTCGTTGCTCATCCATGCTTGACACTACTTGCGCTTTGGATCCTTCTTACGCAAACCACCGATACACTTCGTGGACAGAATATTAGGAAATTAATTTGAGAAGTTATTTCTATATAGATTTCTATCTAAATAATATCGTTTTTGTTTTATCATGTATTCTTATTCAATTTCATTTGAAATGTGGATGTTGATTTTTCTAACAGCAATGACACTGTCAAATCGATCACTGACGTATGACGTTGCAAGTAGCTTGGATACGTTGCAAGTAGCTTTCCTTTTCACAACGTTTAGTATGCTATACGTTGGAAATCAAGCAGTCCATGAATTGTTTATTTTGTGGTTAATTGTAATTAAATATATAATGAGGATTTGGAATGCACGCTCGATGCATACCGGGAATGGCAAACGACAAAAGTCGCGATAATTGTTCGTTGTCGTGTGCACTGTTTAAATGTGCGCATGCTTTACACTTTACAGTTCCGTCACGAATGCATGCGCTCGATGAAATGCGTTACGGTAACAGCCTAACAAATAGATCTTATTTTCTTTCATGTACATCACCTTGATCAATTTTCTTTCTGTATATAGAAAAGCAACAATTTCGTTTCTCAATGTAATCATCTGAGATAATGTTTCTCATTTCAATTTTTCTTTACTTTTATAGCTCAGACTTGCGGAGAATTTGTAAAATTTGAGTTGTTTGTACTCGCTTCTTTCTGAGATGATATTACTAGATATTGCATGCTACTCGGTTGAGTTTACAAAGGTCAATGATCTCGATTGCTCACAGATTGTTTCGCTGTCGATGAACCGCGTAACCTGTTGCACAATCTACATTCTAGTGTCATCGAGCATGATCTTTTGAGAAAAAGTCAAGAGAACTTCCTTGTAAGTGTCTGCTCGACGTGAGAAAATTTCAGATATCCGGATCTTAATTGCAGCAATTTTATTTTTTTTTTTTTATCTACAAAGTTATAAAAGCTTTGTTAGTTTAGATTTGACAATTGAACAATAAATAGGTCAATTTAATTGGATATACGTACTCGGTGTGTACTGTAACATCCACGGAACCATTGTAATTTAAACTGGTCACTTTCTCTTGTAATTCGATGGTTAGAACGCGTGTGTGCAATTGAACAAAAAGGTAGATCGGAGTTTCGCTTTACCAGAGTTTGCAATACGATTTTCCTGTCACTGAAGCATATTTTTGAAAACTTAGTAATTTCATTAATCAAAATAATAATACTTTCCAAAAATGGAAAAGGTTCAAAGGAGCAAGTGATTTTTAGACCGTGACCGCTCGTAATGTATCTGGATAAATAACCCTTCTTTTAACACCATAACGTCTGGTAACGTTAATGTAGCATCAGCAATTAACAACCAGTGATTTCATGCGATTTTGTATGTAGCGTTATACGATTTTCAGTAATTAGCGACTGGTGACGTTACACAGCGTCATGTGATTTTCATTTGTAAATTATTAACAGAACTTGTCGACCTTGGTGAAAACAGCCGTACATATATTTACCTGAAACAATAATTCGCTTAATTTTACATATTTCTACATTAGTCACATTTGATCTATTCTTGAATAAATATTTAGGATTTTTCAAAATTTATTCAAAGGTTCAAAATTATTAATACATTAAGTATAAGTACATAATGTTAATATCGAGTCTAACATTATAATATTGATTTCTGAACAATGAGTGTTGTTTTTGGGTCAGTAGTAGTATGGGAATATTGTAGCTCCAAGTCAACGGTACTGCTTGGTGGAGCTCATTTAACGGTATATCCATGTAATAATTGTATTACTTTCCTTAAAATTTTATAATTGACTATTTTCATTAAACTCATCTGAGTCTAGAAAGAAAAATGAAACATAGTATGAGTATTAACTATTATTATTAAGAATTTTATACAATAACAATAAATAACATAACAATAATAAAACTTTTATACAAATAATAAGATCTATGAATATCAGGTGGACGTGCATGTGCATGTTTCTTCCTATTCATCATGTTTCAAACAAAGTGTTTGTACAAATACATCTTGACAAATAAGTATGTAATATTCAGAATACCGGCGTCAGTTGTCTAATACATTGACAAATTTTTCTTTATTTTTCTTATTGAAAATAGTGAAAAATAAAGCTTGTTTCTTCATAAATGCAAAAGATTAAGAAATCACTTTTTGTCATAAAAGAAATGCAAAAGATTAAGAAATCACCTTTTATCATAAAGGAAAGATGCGACATATAAGATTAGTTGGTCTTCTTGTGTTATTTGTTGTAGAAATCAAAAGGATTCATCCAAGTATTCTTGGATGTAGTTAACAAATATATGATTTTTCTCTTTGTGTCTTTCATTTCTTTGAAAAGTTTTTGTAAAAACACTTTTATATTCATCGAAATATTTTCTGAAAAACAAACGTTTTTTTGTGATTTATGTGCGATTTATATGATAACTATTAGAAAAAACTAATATTAGTATTTGGAAAAAGTTAGAAGTACGGCTGTAATACGTATAATTCGGGTATGATACTAACTGGAAGATTCAGACAGTTCGAATTTCTCTCGTCCAGAGTTCTTTTCACAACATTCTCATGCTTAAACGGATGTTATCAGATTAAATAATCTTCCTTTTCTCTTTCACCGCTCTCTTTTTTACATTTCTTTACTGGTGATGTAGTAACCAGAGTGCGTGACTTCGGTTCACCTTCCTGCGTATTATCATTAGACTATGTTGAATGCAACTGCGTACGTGCCTGGTACATACACATAATGCATGTGAAATACTAACTGAAACTTGAGTTGTAAATGTCAGTTATGAAATGTTCTTTTAATAGGAAAAATTATACTTTAATAGGAAAAGTTTTATTGTTGATTATTTTTTCGAAGTTTTAACAATCCAATGGTTTCCTAGAAAAATAATGTAATTTCAATTGTTTACATCTTATTGCACATGAAGCTTGAAAGTATAATCAAATAATAATTTAATGGGATAGGCGGATAAAAACACGTTTTTAGAAACAAACATTTACAAAAAGGCATATGAAATGGAAGAATATTCTGTTAGTAACTACTGATCACCCGCATGTGTGGTTCTCAGTTCTACTTGTTGTATTTATAGTCAACAATATATATGTCTAAGCGTTTCGTGTGAAATTTTTTGTGGTCAAAAACGAGACGAAACTGAGACGAAAGTCACTTCGTGTCTGGCTTTTGCGGTATTATCTCGTGCACGATCAAGGAATAGATATCAAATGAAATTTATTATGCCGATTATATTAAAATTATATTAAAATGATGTTATATTCCATTTTACGTATTAAATATTACTAAGTATCTAATTAAAGATATTTGATTATTGTATTTTTCGCGCGAACTTTTTAATTAGTAATTTGACGTTATGAAAATTATTATATTAGATATTTATATTTATCTACTCATTATCAGCATTATATAAATGGTTTTATCGATAAATAAATTTTACATTGGTATATATAATTGGCATAGTATATGAGAATATTTATTTTTTGTTAATGAAATTATTCTCTTTGTTACTATAGTGTGCATGCACCAACATAGCTACATTATTAGAACAAGAAAAAAGAATTATTTAAACTTTAAGTCTTACAGTCAAAACTTTCTCTAATAATCAATTGCAATGTTTTCTTAATCTGATTTACTTCGTCTGTCGCAATACACATCACTTTCGTAATATTGTTAATAGATAGTATGAATCACATACTGTGTAATTCATAACTTGACTGATTTTTCATTTTCTGTTGTTCAGAAAGTACAACAGTTGACAAATCATGATTTATCGAATCTCTTTTTTTTCCTTCCAATAAGTTTTGATTGCTCTCGAAAAACTTTCTAAAGTTCAAGGAAATTATTTTGAAAAATTTTCAAAAATATTTTGGTCACGGTGAAAAAGATTAATGGTTCACACGGTAGTTCCTCAAATTGGGTTTTCACACTGAAAATTTTAGGGTTTATTAAATATCAAAGACGAATATTAATTTGTTAAATATCGATAAGCGATTAATGAACGGTTGAATCGTAATTCTGATCATTTTGACGAGTGATCGAGCACGCAGGCGTAAATATACACGTGCGTTCGTCTACCTTGTTCGTCACGTGACTCTAACCGGGTACAGTTATACATTGGCTCGGAGGGATCCCACGTACTTACATACATACGTACGGTTCACCGGCAATCGTGCATTCAGTATAGTGAGTTGTTCGAAGCACGAGTGATCGTGGATTCTTTGAAAGTTTGACCGCGATAATGCGGCAATTTGTTCCCGAATGTTCGTCAAATGCAACGACGTTTCATTAATCTGCCGCTTCTCTGTCGTTTGTGTATCGATTTTGTGTACTACCACGAGGTGTCAGTGATTCCTAATACTTCCTGTCGTTTCCGCATCTTACTTGAAAAAAAGAGAAAAAAGAAGAGAGAAAGAAGTTGCAAGAATTCAAAGTAACAACGAATATAACTATTTGTCAGTGTCGCATCGTTTTTTTCTCGGCGTTTCGCGACTCCGCTGATCGATAATTCACGCGAAAGAAACAAGCTCGCTCGGAACACAATGGTGTATACCTGCTTGAAACGCTATCGATCGACTAAATTCCATTTCATATTCATGTCAAAGATCAAAGAATGTTCTTTGCAGAGATATAATTTCGTTTCGAGATTGTCCGAATAACGGGCCAGATTATAAGAGGGATTCACTTCTCCTGGAGGAACCTTCGTTGCGTACGTGACAATTGCTTCGAATGTCATCGTTTCGGCGTGTATCTGAAAACTCGGGAAACAGTTAAGAGAAACGATGAGTATCGACGTACGCATACGGAACGATGACTGTCTTTCAAGGATTGTGCCCGAAGCGTTATGTTAGTTGGTAAATCTTGGCAAGCACAAGTTGCCTTAGTTGTAGAATCGATCGTCCCACGGAGAAGCCATATGCCTTGCGTAAAGTTCTCGTGTGACTCGTTCGCTAAAAATTCTACAATTAAAAAAAAAAGTCTGTTGCTCTTTTTTATCTCTTTGCTTTGTTATCTCTTTCTTTCTTTTTTTTTTTTTTTTTTTCCCAAAGAACGACCAAACGAAAGTGATTCACTTACTATATCGGGAACATTGTGACGGGGTGGCAGCGAGAAACTTTAACCGTTTTTCCCAAGACGAACGAGCGATCGAAAATCAATGGAACCCATTGATCGATTATCGCGATATGAAAACGACTGAAGTGTAACGTACTTAAATTGCAGTATCGATCGGTCACGCCGCTATCGATCAACAATCGAAGATGTTTAGATAACTTGGTTTGCTGATACTTGGATATATTTAACCTTGTACTTCTCGTGAATTAAATGATCGTAAGTCGTACTCCGCAAGAATTTCGAACGTGAAATTGTTGAAAAGTTCGCGGAATACACAAAGAAAAATGCAAAATTGGGGGAAAAAGGAACAGACGAACGATGCTTTGCGTGAATGTGAAAACAAGCCAATTGTACGATCAAGACAATAGGAGACGAACGAAACCGTAAAATTGTTCCTCGAAAGCAAGACGCCAGAAAGAGGGGCACAGTTTTGAAATTCGATTGTTCTTGCCACGTTGAACGTACCGAACGTCGGAACCTTGAATGATCGTGAATCTAGCAAGTCGATTCTTCTACCAGTCGTAAGAAATTTTCGTTTCTTAGTTTTTTATAATTAACCGGAGAATCCATTGAAAATTTGACAAGAGAGAGAACTGATTCTTTGACGTGTCAATCGTTGGTTTTTGAAAAGGAGAGGATAGAACACTGAGAAAGAGTTTTGAGAAGAAGGAAAATCTTCAGAACACCGTGCAAACGGTCATCGACATCATTGGCATCGTAATATGTATTCAAGATGAACCACGATCCAACCATTTGTCGCCAATACTTTTACTGTAGTCAACGTAGACATCGTATCAGGTATACTCTCTTTGATCGTAAAAATTTCTTTTTATCGTTTGATTAATTCCGAAAATAAGTGGACAGTAATAAGTCACTTATGGACAGCGTTAACGGACAAGGGAAACGTTACGATTAACCTGTTGACTTTTAGATCATCTAGATCGTCTCTAACCTCTGTGAAGTCTTTCTTCCAATTTACCTCGGTAACAGGCTTAACTGTTCATAGATTGAGCCGAAAGGAGTTACTGATCATCGAGTTGCTTTCCTTGAGAAATCAAGTTGGCACGTCCCTGAGAACTAGATGGTTCTATGATCAAGGACCTGAAACCTACGACGATAATCGGGTTTGGAGAGAAATCACTGAAAAGGGGAGACGTTTTTTAAAAGGGGAAAAGAATTGAATAACAGTATCAATTTTGAATCAAGGTTGCCACTAATGAATTACGAATCGCTTCTAAACACGGTATACCATCCTACTTGTTGTATTTACTTGTCAAAGCTAAACATGTTTCATCAACTTTTTTTTTTTTTGTTACAAAGGTTCACTGCTATACGTAGCATATGCTGTTTGTACGTGTTGATGAAGGCTTCCTCAGAGCACGAGATCTCTTTCGTTCCCACGGTCTCATTGTATTGCATACTGTGATAATATTCCATGGAATTAGTTATACAGATATCTAACTCGAAAAACTCTGTTTTTCTTGAATTCTTTCAGTGAAAGGAACAGTTTTTTTTATTATTTTCGTGCTTAGACGGTGAATTTAGTTCAGCACGGTGACTATCGCAACGAATCTACTGTTCGCGTGCTTCCAGTCTCGTGTATTATTAGGACACACCACTAAAGATATCGTGGTCATTAGAAGTGGTCAGTTTATTGATTAATCGATAGAACCTTTTTACTCTTGCTTTTATATCCTTGGAGTTTCAGGATTCGAGTATTCGTGACCCGAATTATTTTCAAGATCGTAGCCGATCAATTATACAGCGTGAAATCGGTCTCAACGCATTTCTATATTTCTAGCGTTGATCATTTTCAAGATGTCTAATCGCAACAGGATTTTCTTCGTCGCTTTATGAAACAATAATTGTAGAATGTTCGTTCTAGATGAACCGAAGAGCGGTCGATTTGTATTGAAAGAGATCTACATCTTGATCGAACGGTCCGCAAAACAGCGCGGTAATAAGGATTCGTTATCTAGAATCGAGACGATCTTCGTACTCATACGGGTATGAATAATTCACGAATCGTCGTCTAAAACGTCAGGAGAATTGCGAGATTGGTGCAGTGAAGGTGGCAGAGACATACTAACTCTTCGTATTCCTCACGCAAAACAAGGTCGAGTTGCGCCTTTAAGTTGGAACCACGTAGGAATGTTTGAGTCTCCTTTAAGTATTCATCTCTTTATTCCGTGATAACGGTACATCGATGATTCTCGATCTTTTATCGTAACAATCGTAGCTTTTACTTGTTGTTACTGTTGTTATAAATTGTTGGCTCCTCATTTTCTCCATTTCTTCTTTACATACATATAACTCACACTCTGTTTCATATTTACCATAAAATGAACAAATGATGTCTCAGTTGTCTACAGTTGAAAGTGTAAAATTATTTTCATTGCAACTCTGTTATGATAAAAAATAACGTTTAAAAATAATGACACAGATATTCTGTGTAGTAATCTCGTGTTCGATGTGTCGCGCGATTGAATCCTGATATAGGTTTTCATTTGCCGCAACGCAGTCCCAATCGACCGTGAATTTTCTTCGGTAAGAGCGACAAATACGATACAATTATGTTCGACCCAGTTTTATGTCAAATCGATATAACCTTTAACATGATTGTTTTACATACTCTTATCACGAGTTGTCAACCACACAATGATATGCTTAATGCCGTACCTAGTATGTATATGTATCATTTCGTTTTATGTCGTCCACTTTCCAAACGATGATCTGTAATTCTTTGATTGATTTGTCACTTTCTTTTAAGATGTTTAATTTATTTATACAAAATAAAGTTAAATAAATGCAATAACGTATTAATCATTTTCTTCTTTTCTTCTAACTTCTTTCTCTCTTCTAAACGAAACACTGTATCTTTTTTTAGAGTATGTGACAGACAAAGAGATGTTGATAGGGATGAAGATAGAGGAGAAGACGAGGACGAGGATGCTAATCCATTGGGAAAATGGCCACATGCTCTTAGTCCAGCCTTGGCATGCCTTAGTTGCACCCTTGGTCTTTTCAATATAAGTAGATTTTCTATTCTTAGTGTACAATTCGGAGGTGAGTATAGAAACTGCTATTAGATATGTACTTGTAAGTACTTGTTACTCACATTTAATTGTTTTATCCTTTCAGCAAATTTCATTGTGCAGTTCCTGATTTTGTCTTTGGTATTGGGTATCCCACTTTTGACATTGCACGTATGTCTCGGTCAAAGATTGGCGGCTGGATCCGTAGATATGTGGAAAATTTCACCCCTCTTCCAGGGTGTTGGTATAGCTCTTCTAATTGCACAAGCATTCATCGGTATTTACAGTATCGTTGGTGTATCCTGGATGTTCGTGTACTTTAGGTCTGTCGATTTTTTGATAAAGATAGATTTTTACTTTAGCAAGGAAATGTATGACAATAATGACCTATCTATATTTTTCTAGGGATTCGTTTATAACGAAGCAGGACAAGTACCGATGGGCAGAACCGTTTTCTTTGTACAGAGAAGATAAACCTACGCAGAATAATAGTAATTTGCATAAATTATACGAGACAGTACCAGATTATTTTAGCGGCGTTGTTTTGCAAAGACATCATTTAAACGAGTCAGAGCCTGGTGTTGTAACGTTAAAGTTTCAAGTAGCTTTCAATTTAGCTGTTGTATGGATGATTGTGTTCGTATCATTAAGCAAAGGTAATGATTTTGCTCAGTGATCTGTTTTTCTTGTTGTTTTCTTTTAATATTTGATAGTTATTCGACAATTATCAGGTTTGAGATCCTATGGCAAAGTAGTATACGTTTTTACATTGGTGCCTGTATTTGGTACTTTGGTTCTTTGTACGAAATTACTTGGTCTCACGCCACCAGGCTCCATACATCAACTTTTTCCTGCCACTGTATGGACTGAGTTTTTCATTAATGGCAAATCATGGATAGCAGCATCTATCGAGGTTTTCCTTACTTGGGGATTACTTGGTGCAGCTGCTATGCAGGTAATTATGACGTACTGTTAACGTTATATTCAGCTAACGCAATTCTTGAAAATATTATCGTTTTTCTAGATAGCTGCTCACAATAAGCACAAGCATCTATTACAACGAGACACAAGTTTAGTGATTGTGTTAACTATCGCAGTTCTACTACTCGCAGCTTTTCTGGCAAATACTTGCGTACAAGTTCTGAAACATCACGGATATATTTACATACCTAGTTCGTTTGGTAAATGATATGACAATTTATTATCAATTCAAAATGATCTGAATTTCAAAGTTATGCTTATGCGTAATATATTATTTCTGTTTTAGAAAGAATATCATCATACATGTTTATGAGACCCGTGAACCAACCAGCACCACCGGGATACAGCAGTACACCAGAAAGATTTATGGCACATGCATCGTTTATTGTTGGAGAACGTGTAACTCGTCCTGGTACAGACTTCAGCGTTGAATCTGGTTATCAAGCCTTGAGATTTTCAACTGAATTAGTTCCTGCGACGTTGGCGTTACTAGGCACTGAGCAAGTGTCGCCGTTCTGGGCAATCCTTTTTTATTTTATTCTTATACTATTTGGAATAGCTCAACAGGTACGCAATTTAAAACATGACAACCAAAATCGAAGATACAGAACTTTTAATATTACAGCTAGCAATATGGCATTGTGTGATAACTGGTATCATGGCAATTAATGCGAAAATGATGAAGTTATGGGAAACTACTATTACATTCTTCAGTTGTGCTTGTGCTTACATACTAGGTTTACCTATGGCTACCGAGGTAAATATAATTATTTACATTTATTTAGTAGTTCTTGATTTTATATTTTTACATTTTATATTGAATTTTGAAATAATTATATAACTACTGCTGAGAATAACTTAAGTTATTGCTGTTTTGTTCAAGTGTGGAATTTAGAATTCTATTCTTATCAGACAAGCCCTGTAATATTCTATTTACACAGATAACGATTATCACTTCACAAGTTCTGATTAAGCATTTTATCAGTATCGTTAGAGTCACCGAACGTTTCAGAAAATGAGTAATCAAGTTAATTCTATAGTACGGCGAAGCGTACCTTGTTATTTTTGCAATGAATTTCTAGAAGAAAAATATCTATATGATCACGTGAAACATTGTGGATCGGTCTTAGAAGAATGTCCTTTCAAGTGTGGAGTTTACGTGCCTCGAAATATTATGGAAGATCATCGGAAAACGTGTAAAAATATTACTAAAGAGAATAATCAGTTCAAGGAAGTCCAAGATTCTTTATGGAGAAACAAAGTATTCTCTGCTTTAACATTGCTTCGTTCTGTAATAAACAATGAGGAAAAGGAGCGCAGAACCCTTCAGAATACTATGTCTCAATGTTTAAAGTTATTAAATTCTCAACAAGAATCGATTGATTCTTTGCGATTTCAAATTTCCGAGACAACAGAAACATGTCGTCAATATAATACAACATTGAATCAAAGATTAAATGATTTAGAAGTGATATGTGATTGCATGGAACAACGCACCAAATTAAGTTTTCAAAGTATTTCGGAACAACTGAAACTTTTACACGATGAGTTGACTAACGAACAAAATAAGCACGATAGAATACTTGATAATTGGTGCTTAGAATTAAAAGATCTAAAAGCTTTTATAAAAAAAGAGAGCGTACACATAAATGACATTTGGCAAGAACAACAACAGTTAATTCACGATCTTAAATTAGAATTAGAAATGAGATGTAAAAATTCGAAGGAATTAATAGATCAGCAAGAGCATGTAATCGAGAAAATAAAAAGTTTAGAAGAAGAAGTAGAGCGGCAATCAGAAACTGCAACCAGTCAGAAAAGTAACATTAAAGGATTGAAGTTTCAATTGAAAGAAAATTTAAAGTATCTGGAGGAATTGATCGTTGATAATTCAAAATTTAATAGTCCGGAATTTCTTGAATGTCCGTGTAAACAGGAATGTTTCGAACAATATTCAACTAATGGTCGTCTTCTATGGAGAATTGATCGCTATAAGGAAAAAATGACCGAGGCGAAAGAAAGTGACTGTGTAATTTACAGTCCAAAATTTTTAAACAAAGAATATGGATATACCTTAAGAATGAAACTATTTCTGAATGGTATAGGACAGTGGAAAGATCGGCATATTATCGGATGCCTGCAAGTTGAAGCCGGAAAATGGGACCCCCTGTTAGATTGGCCTTGTGTCCTTAAAGCAACAGCCACATTGAGAAATCAAGAAAATCCAGCAAACGATATAAAAAAAATCGTTAAAGCTGTAGGGCAAGACAAATCGAATCCTAAGGATGTGAATAAAGAAGCTGGCATTTACATGTTTATCCCACATACAACTTTAACTCGATACTCTGGATATGTTCAAGACAATACACTGTTTTTAGATATTCAAGTAAAAGATATAAGAACTAGCGCTTCTACGCCATCCTTAACGTCATAAGTAACGGAAATATCAAAGAAAATTATTAATATAATACTAGATGTCCATACGCGTATCTATAAATTGTACAATATTCTTAAGTAAACGTAAAAGTAGATTTTATTTGTTTCATGGGAACTTAAACTTTTGTTTATAGTTGGGCATACACGTCGTATATTATCTAGACTACACAATTGGTGGTACTTGGTGGATAATGATTTTATACTTGGTGCAAGTTGGTGCTGTATTCGCAGTGCGAGGACGTCCACATAGTGGTGAAGCGGTGGTAGCCGAATTGTTTCCTCCAACTGGTCGATGTCTCAGACACTGGGCTGGTCCACTTTTGTCATTCACGTGGAATGTCGTGCTACCTGTAATTCTTATGGTATGTTTTTGTCAAAATGTTTATTACTGTAAAAAATTACAGTAATCATGGACGAGTTATTATTAATTTAAAATCAACAGATTCTTAGCATTACGGTATTTAAAAATGCTGGATTTCGAGAACTTTACTCCTATCGGCGTACCGCTAGAGAATACTGGTCAATTTGGGCAAAACAACTTGGAGCTACGATTCAGTTAGTACCAATATTAACAATACCGGCAGTGGCTATCATACAGACATGTCGATATTTGAACAATGGTCCGCCTGATATATTTGACGTAAGGATTCAATTGAATTTTAACAAACTAATAATTAAATTAATAATATTTCTTACTTTCTATTCTCTAACGTACTAATTTACATATTTTACATCAATTTTTGTTTATGCTAACATTAGAACAATCAAATGGAAGTTAATGTAAATCACTGCGAACAATGCAATGGTGTAAGTTTTCTTTTCTACTTGCTGCACATCTTACATCTACCGTATAAACAAAAAGATGCTCCTTCTTATTTTATCTATATGTAATGTATTGCATTATCAGTAAATGAAAATCCTAATTTTGCAGAGAATTCAATTGTTGTATCGACCATCTTTGGAACCGGATGATTCTCGAGACGGGCAGACGCATACTGGGAACGATATGAGTACCAGTATTCACGGCAATGGTATTGTGCATGCGACAACCGAAGTGCCGTTTGAAGATCCACCGCCAAAATACACACCTCCTCCAAGTTATACCACAGCAACGGGAGCGAGAATAGCGAAAATGTTACGGCAAAGTTTTCGAAGAAGTGTACGTCGAATAGCGAATGTGCTCGGCGAGAGCAGCACACCGAGACAGAGACCGGCGCTACAACCTCCACCCCCTGATTACGCCACTGTACTTGTAGAAATGAATCAAAGTAGACAAACGCAAGACGTAACGATTCACATAACTGAAGTAAGAAACGAGAACGCCAATTCTAACATTCAGAATAATGCTACCGAAAGACATAGACCTAACACGATAGATAGAACGATGAGAATCGGCGCGGTAGAACGTTCAGTAGGAAGAACGCATTCGACGCTCGAGAGACCTCGTCGACCGTGTATAACTTCATCGAGCAGTTCGAATTTGACTGCGGTTGATGTGGCTAATTTACTTCGTAGTAGCATTAGAAGAGGGACTACGCGAACTCAACAGTCTCTGCGTAGAAGTTTTTGCCACGACGAATCGACGGTAGCAGCGTCCGTTGAGAATCTAGTCGAGGCTGCAGCGCCGATCGGTGAAGAATCTTTGGTCCTTCCGAAGGACGTGTCTCTAGTCTCCAATGAACAGGCTAACGATAATAGCGACGATAAGAAGACTGCCGAAGAAACGGACGAGTCCGTTTCTGTGATATAGACTATATCTTTTCTTTCGAGCCTTTATGAAGAATAATATGACTGTTATTTAATTTCTGCTGCATAGTGTTACGGTGATTTATTCCTTGTTTCATTTGTATCAATATGCGTCTTTGCAAACTATTCAATATAATATAATATAAACAAATTGCCGATGATATCATCGATGATATCAATAAATGAAAAATTAATTTTATCTTTTAGACTGAATTCAGTATTTTCTAATCTTGTCACATAAATAATGGCATAATTTCTTATCACTTTAATTACTGTGACGCGCAAATGAAAATCGGATAGCAACGTGCAGTGAAACATATCATAAACTCGTTTTGTTACTTACTATAGACATTGATTTTAGATTGTGTACGTTAAATTTTATTAATGTTCAATTTGCTTTTAACCAGTCTATTTTAGCATTTTGGCATTTTTTTTAATTAAGACTGTGCAACTAAAATGTTTATGTGTAATATACTGCTGTAACTTTTTAGTAGATTCATGATATTAGTGTACATAATATTTTAACAAATCTTAAATTCGCTTAAGCATTTTGTTCGTTAATTATGATGGCTGTTTAGTGTTACAATAATCTAATCCGTCCAACATCCATCAAAGTCTACATATTAATTTTTGAGCAGTGGTTAATATGCAGGCTAGACCAGCTAATTGGGATCACTTAAATATTTATATATCTTACTTGTTATATGAAAATGCTTCTCAGGACAAAATTATATTCTATACATTCACTCAGTGCGATTCTTTATTTTCTTTAAAGATATTAAGATACTTATATCAAAAAATGCTTACTTAAAAAATATTACAATTTTAATTTTACTAGATTTGTGTATGAACGAGAAGGAAAGTAAATAAGTACACTATTTATAAGTGTTCTTTTTTTTTCATACATCAAATTTTATGAGATTAATGTTGTTTTTTTAAATTAAGTATTTTTAGATACAAATACCTACTTTATATATAGAGAATAAATAAACATATCAATAAATAGATAAAAAGATATAGAGTTCCATTGAAAAAAATTCCAATGACCTTAAAATCTTGTAAAAGATTACTATTTGAAGAAGTGTCCTCTGGTATGTTTATTTTCTGATATAATACAATTTCCTGAGAAATAACATACTTTCAAACAACAAAAATTAGGTAAGATAGATGTTTAGGTGATACTATGTAGCTGATTCACCTAGTATATACAACGTATACGTTTATTTGGAAAAATCATGAAAAATAAAGAAAAGAAAATTTTATACTGCAATCGGAATTATTTGTTAGATAATATATATGTATAAAAAATGAAAAATCATTGAACTAATTAGAAATTTTAATTTTAATTACATAATTATGTAGCATATATATATTACCGTACAAATATTTTAATATTTCATACGTGTAATTGCTATACCTGATATTATGGACCATAATAAAATTTTTATGTTCTTTTTTAAATTTATGGTGCTTCTGTGACATCTAATTTAATAATGATAATATTTAAACAACATTGATACTTTAAATATTGATATTATATTTAATATCGTATAATTACAGAAATAGATATTAATATAATTGATGAAAGCAACAAAGTACAAAGCATTTTAACGGTACTCATTTTACTTTTTTAATAACGCTTGTAAACCGTATATTAAGTTTTTTTTTATTATATATCATTCAAATAATATAGATCCTACAATATTCTCGTACTTACACTTAGCAAACATAACGTAACTTTGTTACAGAAAGCGATTTTTGAGTTTAAACGTATAGAAAACTAAATAAACTATATATATTACAATGCCGTTATTGGAACATCAATTCTAAAACGGATGTCTTGCATCTTTTTCAATTACATTAATTATCAAGTATAATGTTTCATTTTAATACACGTTTACAAAATATTGTGCTGAACATTTTTTTTTTTTTTTTTTTTTTTTTTTTTTAAGCGATAAATAATATCTTTACTACATATTTAGTTAGTACGAGAAACGGGCAAACTTTTTATTTTTATTAACCATCAACTGTGAGACTATATGAGTATTGACAGAATACTATATTAGCTAATTAAAAATGTTTTATAAATAATTAAAGATGATTAAATTAATAAATATCTTCGGGGAACAGTACAATATATGTAGAGACTTTTTACTAATTCAATTCTAAAAAGTTCGTTTACCCATTTCTGTGATAATTTTATCGTTAGATTATTTGTTAAATATCGCAATTTGCTAATTTTATAAGTATTAATTCAAAGCAGTAGATGTAAGAACAGCGACTCCCCTCTCGTAGAAACTATGAGGATCTTGACTAGGAGCAATATTTAAATCAACGGTAAATAATAATTCAGTACGTGTGCTGTTAAGATAAACTGGTAAAGACAATTTTCCCTTTCGTACATCATCGGTGGCAGATCGTATCCACCTCAACATGGTAACTGGTAAATCGGTCATTATAGTTGAAGTCAGATACAACTGATTATCTTTACACTGCGCTCCTTGCAATTTAAGACCGGTTACAGCAAACGAACAATCATCGGTAGCAATATTGTCACTGTCTCCTATAGTTACATCGAGTTGAAGTTCCTCTAGTGACCAACTGTTTGCTTGTGCTATGCACTGTCTCGTTGCTGTAATATATGCTTCGGGATTCAATAACCCGCCAAGCCAAACAGGGAAACTCTAGAAAGAATATGATTATAGGAAATGATTTTGCTAATTGATGCAAAAATGTTTAAAGGAACAAACCTTAATTTCTTTAGCTCCACCTTGAGATACCAATCGTGAAACTTCTTGTAATTGTGACACTCTGTGACTGAAGTCTGTTATCCACTGTATGACAGTACATCCCCTGGGAACTGTGTATCGTCTCCAACCACCTGGTAAAATACCTTTCACTAATTCTGACAACATAGTTCTATGATAATTGGTTTGCTTCTTTTTACCCTGTAAAAAAAAAAGATATTTATATTTAAAGATCATATCAAAAGTTTTTTCAGTTTTTGAACTTTGCTCATGTTTGATAACACTTCTTAAATCAAGTAACATCAATTGTTTCTACATGGTTTTGAACAATGAGTGCATATTGAATGTAATAATTTTTCTGATAGTAGAACAATATCAATTTGAAGTTGAAAAAATACCTGACAAATTAAAACAACGTCTTCTAGATCATGAATCACGTCTTGTAACAATTTAGCTCCGCTGTTAACTTCTCTCTCAAAATACCTGTAGAGAGGATCTTTTATATTCTCTACAGTTCTTTTCAGCGTTGGTAAATTTTTCGGAAGTAATTGCAACCATGTTGATGCTGAATTGTGTAATGTTCTCATCCATGATGGCCTGCCATCAGCTTCCGCTTCTCTAGGTGTATCCAACGATTCTTCGTTAGAATACGCCAACTCATCTTCGTCTTCTAATTGTTGCATTTTTAGTAATTTAGACACCAAGTCTGTACCTCTCGTCGTGAGTAATACTTTCTCCGCGTTATTTGGTAGTCCAAGCCACGAGGGCGTTTGTCTATCAGACAGTGATTCAATCCATTTAAGGAAATGATCGCGTCTGGTACCATCTGGCATAGTAATATGTCGTTGGCCTCCTTGCAAACCGTCAATGTTAGCAACAAGCGCGAAATCGGCTTCAAAAGACCGCGGAGTAAAAAGCTTGCGAAGGAACGATGCAAGAAGACGTTGGTCGAAATCATTATCAATTTTACCACCGTATATGCATTGAGACAGTAATGTCACTAACGCATCCCAAGGTACCTTCTCTGGCGGTAAATTAGTTCTACCCATAGCAGTGGCCTCTATCCATGTATCCAAAGTATCACAAGCTACTCTTAAATCACTTTCGTTGAACTCATAATGTTTGGCCCATCCTAACGGTGCATAACGAAGACGTTCTTGAACGATAGCATGGAACCACGCTAATAAGAAGTAAAGACGAGCTCTTTCGTTAGGTACTTTCATCATTCTTGATGCTGGTACTGTACTGAAAGTTCGTAATAAATTTGCTCTGATTCCAGGAGGTGGTTCGAAGACAAATATTCTACCAGCTCTGAGCAGATTAACTGGCACTTTTGGATTGATTTCCATAGTTAAGAATAGTCTAAAACTAGCATGTGGTTGTAAACTGTGCAATTTCTTTTCAAGTTGTACTAACCACTGTGGTGCTAAATGGACATTTTTCAATAGTACCCATCTACCCGCTTTAACAGCCATATTTATTGCTCTGTCCGCTTGATTAAATCCTTCTGCAGATCCGATCGCGATGCTGGCTATTTGTTTGCCTGATTCAGCTGCCAAATCATCTACTCGACCAGAGGCATCGAAACCAGGTACTGAACAAAGCAGTGCAGGTACAGTAGCCTTTAATTCATTTTCAACAACGGAAGCAAAATCAAGTTCTGCTTCTGCAGCTGCCATGAAAGACTCTCCCAAAGCAGAGGTCACAACTAAAGACGCAGCAGCTATCACTCGATCTGGCCGGAATGCTTGAATTATTAATAGTTGATGCATAGCTGTTCCAGTAGGTGTCAATGGTTTTTCTTCGTCCCAAAGTTTCGGTACACACGTCTCGGGTGTTGGCGATTGTAACCACGTATTGAATTCTGTATTCTCTTGAATTTTCTCGCGCAACTTTTTGAAAGCTGGCAATCTAAGGCTCAATCGCATCATAGCTTCTTGTTGCTCTGAACTCAAATTAGGCATTATAGGATCTCGTATATTCAGTACACCTTCTTTTCCGCGCAAGAAAAATGTAAATTCACTGTCGTAAGTGGATTCTGCAGCAATACCTTTCAGATGAATTCTGCATAATAGTAATGCAAATGTTAATCTATCGGTGTGCAACATTCCACGAGCAACGCGTTCATAACAGGCAGAAAATAAATCGCTTGTAATAAATGATAGCCTTTGCGTGTAATCTGATATATTAGATAATCTTGGATTTTGAGATAAAACAGACGTAAAAACATCTAAGAACATTTTCAAAGAATACTGATATAAGAAGTGCACTTGATTCAAACTATCCATTGTGAAATACATATTTGAACAAGCTTGAGACAAAGGCATGTACTGTTGAGAGACTGTTTCAATTTCTGCTATCACTTTATCCGTTTCCTCGACTTTTTTACTAATATCAGCCGCTTCCTGTTTCAAAGTTTCAAGAGTAGTTATCACAGAATCATCATCGAGGATTTTCCCCTTAGCATCGTTTAATGCTTGCAACAAGGATTTTTCTAGCTGCCTCAGTCGCAAATGGAATTCACCTTGTAATTTTAGTAAATCAGATCTCTTCTCATCAATGTCTGGTCGTTCAGCTTTCAGAACTTGATTTAAGCACTGACTTTGCAACGAACTTCTAGTAACGGTGAAATTTACAAAGGTAACACGAGAACAGATATCAGGTGGAAATTCCACTGTTGGATCTCTCGTTGATAGAAAGATCACGAAAGATGGTGAAAGATCAATATCTTGATCCCCGAGTGTGATTAGCACACGCCCACCTGTTCTTCTTAATTCTCTGTTTAGGACAGGATTTAATATAGGGTCATAATTTTCGACATCCTGTACCAACAAAGGATTACCAAAACGTAACGCACTCTCCAGATTCTTTCTAAACGAATCGTCCAAGAAACTTGTTTTCGTGATCTTTCGATCTTTAAATTCGTTCATTATAAATTCTGTTGCTTGTCCAGATGGATCAATAATTAACGGATATCTATTGAATCGTTTCAACATAATAGCATTTTCAGTGCAAAGATCGTCTGTTGGTAGAGCATTAGCTTGCCACCTTAAACGTTCATCTGGATTTGAGAGATATTCCGTTCTTGCTATATCTGGCCGGAATTGTAAGTTTGCATGTTGTAAATGTTGACACCAAGTACTGAACAAATTTTGTCGGTACTGAAAAATATCAGAAAACGTACATATTAATATATAAAAATATATATATGGAAATATGTGTATATCTATATAGGGAAAAATATACATGTATGGGAACTATATTATTAAAAACCTACGTGTTGATCGAAATATCCAGCATATGCTAAGAAAGCAGATGACAAAAGTACATCTCCAATAATTGTAGACATTTGACTCTTAAATGTTTCACTAGTTGCTTCCCAACGTTCTCTTTCAATAACCAATGATTTTAATAAGGCGATAGAACGATCTACTTTAGCTTGTACGCTCTCCAAATCGGCTTTAATAGCTTGTGCCTGAGAAATAAGCTGCGCGTATTCTTCCTTATATGAAGCTATGCTCTGTTCCAGTTGAGCAATCAGATTTTTTACTTCTTCGCCTTTTTGCTTGTTTGTTTCGGCTTGTCGTTCTAACGAATGGAGTTCATCTCTCAAAGGTTCTACTCGTTTCAACATGTCTGCATATTCAATCTAAAATTTTTAAATTATACATTTTTTAATCGTTTTTTTTTTTTCGAAGAACACGTCAAATATTTCGTGGATATTTACCTGTGCGGTGGCCCATTTAACAAGAGGTCCGCAAGCCATACTGGCTCGATTGACTTTCTCGAAATTATAGTCAGGGTTGCTTAAATATCGACTCTTCATTTTCTCTCTCACTTCGTCTCTAAATATTTTAAAAAATTCTTTAATCTTTTAACTTAACGATTTGATAAAGATTTTTTTTTTTGCAATTTCAAGTAAAATTTTAGCATATTATATTATACACATGATTTTGGTTAGTAACAAATTTGTCAATTATTGTTCACATGCTCTACATATCAATTGTGCTTTGTGATTTGTCCAACGTTTGTTTAGATTTGAGATCAGCAA
Source organism: Frieseomelitta varia (assembly GCF_011392965.1). NCBI lineage: Eukaryota > Metazoa > Arthropoda > Insecta > Hymenoptera > Apidae > Frieseomelitta > Frieseomelitta varia. Next base: position 1,516,302 of record NW_025110018.1, on the reverse strand, counting down.
GCACAAAGATTAGTTGTAGATACATATATAACAGATATTAGTATTGCACATTTCTTTAAGATATTCGTGTACAACTTATATTTTTTTTCTTACTGTGAGCTTTAATTTCGATGAAAATCTTTTAGAAAACATTTGTATCAACGAACCGTGTTCGCTGATCCCTAGATTAAAAAAATTATTATATAGTTTATAAAACAAACAATGAAAGCATGCTTACGTAATATCCTCGGTACTGAAATTAGAGACAATAGTATTGATAAAATTGTCCCTCATGATGACTGTGCGGATAGATTTCCAATCGCTGGCATTTTCGCCGAGCAATAAGCAGATAGACTCCAATGCAACCTTCACGATCGCCGGCGGATTCGCCATGGACCGAACTTCGACTAAATGTTGTTTCTTTATTGATTTCACCGCTACACGAAAAACGAAATGATTTTATATATAGTACAATGAAAATTAAGTGCAGGCATGTGCAATTAGAAGAGTTATGACGATGTTGTTATGTGAGAAAAGCTCCGCAGCAGGCTGTATGTTTTAAACGACCTGTAGATAGTTAGAAATAAAAAAAAAAAACACGATACATTTTTATTTACAGTAACAGAGTATTTACGTATCACGTCCTTATAATTTTCGCTAGAAAATATTTAAAAATTGATATGTTGAGATTTAACATGAGAAATTTTTATAAGAACGTATATGCTATACATGGGTGAGTATACTGTATTTAGCCAAGAGACATAACATATATATATATATATATATATATATATATGTCAAGCGGTTATAGAGTTGTATCTGCCTCAATAAATTCCCACGCGAGTACTGAACATACAGCGGATCCAGAATCATTTCTTACGTGATGTATTCTGTGTTGAAGTTGACGATGGTTGGTATGAAACTATCCTTCATAATGATAGCACGAATCTGTTTCCAATCAGTAACATTTTCCTCGAGTAACAGGCATATAGATTCTAAAGCTAGCTTTACGATTTTTGGAGGATTTGCCATTGACCGAATTTCAACAAGATGCTGCCGCTTAATCCCCTTGACAGCTACAGTCGTTGTGAATGTTTGAACACAATGCGCGTCGCATGTTTCACGTATTCAAAATAGTGTACGGATGTACATCGATTACAGTTATATGTATATCAAAAGATAATAATTGTTTGCATTCGTTGCAATGATTAAAATTGGAATATAAACAATACATACCGTTTTGTGCATCAATAACAGCTGGTTCAACTTGTGCCAAATCGGCCATAACATCGTCTCGCTTTTGGTTAATAGCAACAGTTTGTATAGCCAATTGTTGTTGAATTTCTTGACTTTGCACTTTCTTCTTTTCCGCTTCCTGTTGATCTTTAACCATTTGCCGTAATTTCGCATTCGCGGCTTCATTTTTGGCGTGCAGTTCCTATGTACAAGATACACGTGAGAAAGAGCCGCAAAACAATTTCTTTTCATTTAGTCACCTTACCTGAGATTTTATAGCTAAACTTTTTTGCATTTCTTCCACTTGTTCTACTGTTTCCGCAATTTTACTTAAACCGACATTTAAATGCAACTGTTGTTCTTCCAAATCACTTCTCTTTTCTTGATACAACTTTACAAAATGATTGATAAAATCTAAATAATGGCGGGGTGTAATAGCCATTGTCCTGCCACTACGTTTGGCGAGCCTGGTATTGGCTTTGTGTAATGTTTGGTGCACATAAACGCAAGCGTTTATCACAGCATCTCGATGAGAAGGTTGAGATGGGATTAAAGAGCAAACTGAAGGGAAGAAATCTGGACACTTCCACATAGGTCTTTCCAAATCTACACGGCTGGTAAACTCTTTGCCAACTTGGAATAGCGCGTTATCTGACCAATCACCAAACCAATTCAACACACATCTATTGAATAATGCAGGTGATGTGGCAGCTCGATCTTTAAGACCATCAGTACTGGGGTTCATCGTGAATACTACATGCAAATTCTTCATAACTTGACCAGTAAACCATTTGTACAGTTCTTCGTTAGAATCTAACATAAGACCTTCGCGTTGCGCTCCTTCTTTACATTGTGTCATAAGTGTTGTGTATTCATCACCTTCGAATAAACCAGGTACTTCTCCATTTGCAAGCAAGGTATTCATACGCTCAAGAAAACCAGAATCTAAAACGTTAGATTCATCAAGAATAAATGCTATTTTTTCATCTTTACAACCAGATCGTCTTAATACTTGACGCAAATCTTCGTCAAAATCTTCACCAGTATATTTATTGTGAACCTTTGATGCAAAAAATACACATATTAAATCAATTGAAAACCTTTTAAAATGTAACATTTTTACAAAATATGAATACCTACCTTTATTTGAAAAATGGATAAACCATTCATCCAAGCAACGAATCTAGACAGAGTTGTCTTGCCAGCTCCAGAAACACCAATAAGCAATAAGTGTCCCTGAGGCTGACGGAAAATTCTGTCAATTCGTAAAACATGTTCAAGAACCTCGTCAAAGAGTACCAAAGGAACATCCAGCTCCTCTTCATAAAATACTTTCAATCTCGCTCTAACATAATCTCGTAATTCTTGTCTATTAACTGGCACATAGTCTTTAGATAACCAATTACTATATAATATAGGCCTCGTTAATGCTTTTTCCTTATCAACACCCATAAAATGTTTCATGGCAACGGTATCTATGTTCTTATTGGTCCAAGCTCTTTCAGTGTCTTCCACTAATCTATCTTGGAATAAACGAAGAGCCTCGTGTGCCCATAAGCGTACTAGGCCTTCAACCGACAAATTATCCAGGGGTCTAATAGCTTCACAAATTCCGCGTACCCAACGTGTCATTTCACGCGGAGAATAAACGTAATGTGGTTGCATGTCTTGCGTAAATCTTTCCTGCGAAGCTAGATAAAATTCTACCATTGCATTGGTTAAAGGTTCCGCGTAACCTCGTAAAGACGGTGTTAATCTGTAATGACAAATTGTGGATTGAAAGAGTTATTCTTTAATTCATTTGCAATAGTTTTAATGTGATTAACCATTATTGTTACTATTACCTAAGCATAGCCCGCGTAAATGTGCCATAAATTTGTTTTAAAGATGTCTCTCCCGGGTAATCGACATATATAACTGGAACATGTCGTAAAAATCTGTGACTAAGCGGTTTTCTACCTGGATCTGTTGGAGGATTGCAAGCACCAACGAATTGGATTCTTTCCAAAGTAACCCATGCTTGATCGCTAGTTCGATAGAAACCTCTATGTTCTACCAATTGTCTGAGGAACGAGATTACGCGTTGTGTCCCATAATTATCCATGTCCGGTAAATTAATTTCATCGCAAAATAGAACCAGCCATTTGCCTAGTTGTACTGGCGAAAGTACAACGCCATTGGGTGTTTTACGATATTCACAGTAATGATCAAAAGTTTTCAGCAATAATTCAGGTGTAGTAGCGGAAGAAAAGTTTAGCCCAACAACTTCCATATCGGGCAAAGCTCGTAAAGCAGAGAAAAGCGTCATAGTTTTACCAGAGCCAGGTGGACCACAAAGCACTGTAAAAAATTACACAATTTATTTTATATATGCTTCCAATTTTACAATCAGTTTATAAATATAAATATAATATAATATTACCTATTGGCTTATGTTCTGCTAACCATGTGTAAAGTAAACTTTCATGCCTTACTGTATCCAAAGTAGGTACAACGATATCTGGACTAGCAACTTTATGAGTTTCTACTTCAATCTGCGGAACTTTATTACTCCAAGGTAACCATTCACCATGAATGCTCACTTCAAAATCAATAATAGGAATGTTGTTTTGCGTTGGCAAAGGTACAGTCGTAATAGATCTAACAAAATCTCCTAAATCAGATCTAACTTTTAGCTTCGCGTCACCTGCAAAACTCCATAGCAAAGCATATACCAAGCATTTTGGCATGTAACGTTCCAGTTGTTCACTTGGCAAAGGGAAATCTGTATGTGAATGATTATATTGTAAAACATTGCGTACAGCTTGATTCAACATAGAAAATAAAGAGCTTAATGCTCGCAGACGTGTAAAATCCATTATATGTTCTTGTTTCATAGCATATTCCAAACATCTTACTACCAACCCATCTGGAGCAAAATAACTTTGTAAAATGCTGGCAACTTCTCTTTGAACTGACAATGCAGGAGACAGAGTATCATCTTTCTCCGTTGCCTTTTTGCCAAGATTATCTTCTTCTCCATCCTCGAGAGGAATGTTTCTTAAACGCAACATGTAATTTTCGAATATCATTTCTGTAGAAAGTACATCTTCAGAGAACCACACCATACCGCAACGAGAAACAGTAGCCAATGTGGCATATTTTAGATCTTGTACTTCAAACATAACTCTCACATTTGGAGGCAAACTTAAACGTTCGCCGTTTGGTAATGTAAGCAGTTTATTATCATCTAGTACAGAATTTAAATTTTCAACCCATTCTGGATCAACATCACCATCAAATATGATCCACTGTCGTTTATTAATTTCTCCTCTTACATTGTCTATAATTTTTCTAAGAATATGTGTAAAGAGTCCATCTGTCCATTCACGTGTATTTGGATCTAATACACCATATAATATTTCTTTGCTAATAGCTTTAGGATCGATCACATGGGCTACACCTTCTATTCCTTCGAATCTTTCCAAGGCTTTTAACAGTACTTTCCATGCAGTCGTTTTTCCAGAACCACTTGGGCCAACCATCATCAAACCATGATTCAAGTTACAAATTTGATATAGTTGCAGCACCTGAATAAAAGTATTTTATAAAAGTAGTAACTATCAAAATAAGAAAAAAGTTATAATTATATGAGTTTATGAAACAGGATGACATCTATGGAAAATGTTATTCGTGATTTAATTTTCGTCTCACCTTTTCTACCCAGGTCTCACCGACCATTTCCTGGGGGATGCATATGATAAAAAATTCAAACATTAGGAAGATATACCTATCTTACACATGTTCTTGGAAGAGACAAAAGTCACTGTTTGTCATTTTATTTATACTATCTTTCTTCATGCTATTTTTTATGATAGTGATAAGACTAAATAATGCAAAGATGATTATATATTATGCTCTATATTATGATATTATATTACCTTTTCCTGCCAAGCTCCTCCTTGTTCGTCACCTTCACCGCATACTAAATACTCTTCCATGCATACTTTCCTAATCTGATTTTTCAATCCTATAAGCATATATTTTATTTATAGTATATAATAAAAGAAAATGATAAACATATAAGACGTTGAAATATAACTTTTAATGTAATAATTACCTTTCATTTCAGCACGCGTATAATTTACATTCGGGAATACATCATTAAGTAAACTAAACAGCAGCGGAATATCTTCGGCGACTAATTTTGGTACCATTGTTTCGCAAACAGATTGAATAAGAATTTCTTGTTCCGGCAAATTTTCAGCAATCGAAGCCTCATCAATATTAGTTTCACCGCGGTTCTGCATACCCTCTTTAATTTTTTGAATCCGATCACGTTTAACATTTCCAGCAGAAATAAGTACAGATTTAAGTGCGCGAAGACCAAAATCATAATGAGATTGATTAGAAAGTTGTTCATCACAGAGCCTAAAAACAATATCATATACAGTGAAAAAAAGAAAAACATATATTTGAATGACATACAAAAAAATTAAAATCTCACTTGAAGAATGGTACAATCTTGCATGCTAATTTTTCAGCAGACCTAAATCCTTGACTGAAAAGCATAACTTCAGCGATTAATTGTCTATCAGGTGTAGTCATAGCTAGCGACCTAAAAAGCTTTTTCAAGTTATCGGGAAGATTTGATCGCCCAGCATAGCCTGGATTCATTGTAATAAAGATCGCCATATCTGTGGATACTTTAACTTGTTTCCCGACTAATTCTACACAAAGTGTTCCTTCTTTTTTCCCTTCCATCTGACTTTTTAATGCTTCTTGAATGGTTTGTACTTGTTGAGAAACAGCTGAAAGCATACGCTCTTCAAGACGATTGAATTCATCGAAGCAGCCCCATGCTCCAACTTGACAAAGACCGACAAAAATACGGCCCATAGCCTAAGAAAGCCAATACAATATTACTAAACATAATTTTTTAGAAATAGTATAGCTATCGTATTACTTTAATAATGTTCTTTATTTACCTGAAAGTCGAATGTCTCATCGCAGTTAAACACCAATACAAATCTTCCAAGTTGATGACCAAGAGCTTTAACCGATTCAGTTTTTCCTGTTCCAGCTGGTCCAAACGGAGATCCTCCAAGACGAGCTTCTAAAGCTTGTGTCATTGTTAAGTAACATCTATCTGTCAAAGGTGTTTGTACTAATCTATCTTGTACTCCCAAATACTCAAATCCGTAATAAAATTTCGCATTTGCCATATGTATTGTAAGTTGTTGCAAAACTTCGGTTTGCCGTGGATCAAAATAGAATCTCATTTCACATAGCCATTCAAATGCTTTAGGATTGGAAACTTTATTCGCAATTAGTCTCCTTGTTACTGTGCGTTTGTGTACGAACTCGTTAATTAAATGCTCTAACTTTTTCCGTCTTAACGATGGTTGTTCTTGAAGAACAGAGTCCGCTAAAACATTTAATGTACCTTCAACTTGTAGTAACACTCTTTCCAAAGAATTCTTACTTGGATCGCTTTGTGATTCATGCAACGCGGCTTCAACATCTTCTGACCATAAGATCTGAGCAGCTAAAACTATAATCTGAGCCTGATAATTATCACACCATGTCATGAAAGCTTGAGGATTAATATTTCCATCTTTGAACTGTTTGATATCTTGTACTGCTCTTGCAAGACTCGATGCTAGTGTAACTCTCATTTCTTTTTCTACGAGCGTCAACCATTCATTGATTTTTGGATGATCAACAGTAGATACCGGATTTTGGAAAAATACTTCTTCTCCTTCGCGAGAAGCAATACCAGTAATAATAGTGTTATCTTCGCTCAAGAGAATAGCTGCTACACCAGCAAACATTTTTTTAAAATGTTTCTGTAATCTTGCAATATTTTTGCTATTACCAATAATTTCCAACAAATCCTCATCACCCACGAAATAAAATCGCGGGAATGACGTACGTTCTCTTTCAAGGTATTCTCCTAAAGCTTTCTGTATTTTTCCAAGTAAATCAGCTAAACGTTCAAGTGCTCTTTGCACACCAGGAATATTTAGGACATCCATTACCATTGGAGATTTAGATACTTTTTTCATTAAACCAAGAAATTCAGAGCTAATACTTTGGAAGCGTGACGTTTCAACAGGCAATAGTGTTTTAATGTCAGCACTTCCTGAGAAAATTCCTTCCAGATAAACCCAACGTCGCTGAACATCTATCCATACGTCAAATAAAGCATTGATTCTGTTTAGTTTTTCTTCCCAGGTTAATGCCTCTTCTTCAAATACTTTATAATAAGGTGAGAGTTTCATAGCAGCTACAGAATTGATGTGTTCTTTAACTTTATTAAAAAGATCATCCCAACCACGAATTAACCTGCATTTATTTTGATAGTTTATTAAATCCAATTCATAAGTCTGCCAAGATTCTCGAACTTGTTTTAAGAATTCTTCTAGTGCCATTTCACCTTGAGCAACAAGAATAATATCTTTTACTATCGCTTCATTTTTCTGTAAGTTCACATCCCAAACTTGGCCAAGGGTAAGTTCACTTAATACCCAGTTGACTCGTAGTTGTTTTGTCAATTGTTTCCAATGTCTCTCTTTCAAAGCATCAGACTTTAATTCGAAAATTAACATGTTAACTTTGGTATAACTTTGCAGCATTTTTTTGACGTATTCATATGAGGAATATTGTCTTAGTCTAGCTGGTAATTCCTTCAGTTGTGCCATCATTCCATCCAACTGCTGGCGTAATTTTCTTGGTTGAACAGATAACCATGGTTTTTCTCGTGTGTCATCGATCTGAGCCCATATTTTTGATAATTCAGACCAAACTCCTCTTAAGTCTTGAAGTTCTTCAAACACTACTTGCATTCTATCTTCACTGGTCGATACTGCCCCTGGTTCTTGCAATTCTAAAGCTTCTTTAGCCTTTGCTACATTATCTCTTTCTTCTTTCAATCTAGCAAACTTGCTTTCGAACAACTGTAATTGTTGCAATGCATCGTCTGGTCGTAAATGACCCTCGACTGGTTTTCCTCTTTCCCAATCACTGAGGAAATCGGTAGTCCTTATTTCAACTGCTTTATCTTCTGCTACGATTTTCATTTGTAACGACGCAACCTGTGTTTGTATACTTGTATCTTTTCTTTTGATTATTTCATTGAATGCACCCCATTCACCTTCTATGTTGTCTACGTGCAACCACGAAGAAGGAAATTGGAATCTCTGACGTTCCAGTATTCTTTGACCTTCGCGGTATATATCAACTTGTTTCTCCCAAGCCTTCATTTTACGTTTCAATGATTGGACGTAAGTTATGAATCCAACTGCATCTGAGGTACTTGCAGCTTCGATCGATTGTTGTTCTAAATCGCTTCTGGATTTTGATACTTGCGAATGAAAACTTGCCATTTCATTGCCGAGAAGGGTTCCAAATTTACCTAATGTTTCTTTGTGCCATGAATCATATTTCAAAGATACTTTGCTTTGTACTTTTGCGAAATCAATAATAACAGGTCCAAATTCCCTCCTAGTATCTGATGTATCGAACGTAGCTCTGGTCTTTTTAATATCATTCAAACATTTCATCCATAAATTTATATTTTCTCCTAATTTTCCATATAAATTGTCTGGTTGTAAGTCCCAAAGTGCTTGATAACGTAGCCACTGATCTACATAATCGGCGATATCTCTCATTTTAGACTCAACTGCTTCATAAGCTGCTTCTAAAGGTTGTTTTCCACTAGGTAATTTTGTAAGTAAATTTCTATAAGTACCTGATTCAGGTTTATCTAAACCTACTTGATACCTCGAACTCTGAAGTCGAACTTGGGAAGTTACGATAGCTTGCCATGCAAATAGTTGTTGCATTATTTGGAATCTTGCATCTTCGATGCTTGGATATAAATACATTGTTTGGTTTGTTATACGAACTTCGTGTATCTGATTTTGAATCTTTGGATCACCACCAGGTTTATGAGTGGGCTGAGACGGTGCATCTGTATCCATACTTAGATCTACATCTTTTTTCTGACCAGTGAGTGCGTCAGTCCATGCTTTTATTCCTGCCTCTAATCTGGCTGCTAAATTCTTTTCTACTTCTTCATCAAGTCTAGATACCCAAATAGTTAAATTTGAATAATTTTTTAAAGATAGTTCATCCACAGCTTTCTGAATTTTGGAAAGTATATCAGCAAATGTATTTGCTGAATATGGACACGTTTCGAGAGATCGAACATCAACGTCCAATTGCTCTTCAACCACCACAAGATCTTCTACCTTTTCTTGAAATGAAACAACGGCATCAGAAAGACGTTGTACATATTGATCTAATTTATAACTTTCCCAAATTAGAGCAATTCCCTAACATCAAAAATAAAAATAATTAATAATAAAGATAACAAATTTTTATAATGCAATTATAAACTTACTTCAGAAATAAGCGATAATACGTCATTACGCATTCCAGCAACTAAGGGAATTATACTGGCCTTATCTTCGATCTATGAAAAAAGACAAATTATCAAATGTAATTTTAAAAAACTTATATCATAAATCATATCAATACAATTTCACGACATAAATTACCATTTACCATTCAATAATGTACAGACAAGAAGGCAAACAAAAATTTTACATGTTCATAGCTTATGCTAAAAAATTATATGACAATTTTCATTTATGATTAATATATTACAAAAACGGAGAAATATGACATTACTATATCAATTACAAGCAACTTTCTGAATGTGCGGCCAATCAAACTTCCCAAATCAATTATGATCACATAATGCAAGTTTCAAGTAAATGAAGAATATGAAATAGAAACAAAAATTTACTTATGATGAATTTTGAGATTTTTGTAAAAAATTCGAAAGCCAACAAAAATCAGGAATATTAAAAAGAACCAAAAGACGTGTAAATTTTAATATTTCTATCGAAATTGAAAAAGCTCCAATTTTATGGGGTTCCCGCACATCCTATGATTCACCTACTCATACTTTCTTCACTAATTTCTTTCAATTGTTTAGTTTACTAAAATAAAATCATATCATCTTGCAGTACACATTTTTCTACAAGAGCTAAGCAGGCATACAATAATGATCTCGCAGATATAGGCAAAATGCATAATTCCTGAAAGCATCATATATGACTACCTTCAGTGCGGGGCAGTGGGGACTCCGATTGGTAAGCTAAAAATATTGGACACCCAAGGAATTAAAAATATCAATATTACTAACATATATAATTTCATCCTGGTTCTATTCCCTATCATTGTCTAACCTTTCACTTGTATTTTTAAAGTTTATCGGTAATAATATATAAAATAATAATTATAATGCAATTAAGTTGCAGTATGTTCATAAAATCATATACGAATTATAGTACTATAATTATAAATAATAAAATGAAACAAAGTATTACCTTTTCAAGTGTTCTCTCATATGTTCTAATACTCTCAATTAAGCTGATGGCAAAGGGATATAACTGATTAGCTTGATGTGCTCTGTTCACAATAGGTAAAGGTACACGGAAGCCAAGGTTCCTTAAATTTCTAACTTCCTTCGATAGTGTAATAATTTCAGGAAGAAAATTCACTTTCAATTTTAATACATTGCCACGCCCCGTTCGTGAACGTACATTTTCTATTGTAAAAATCCTTCCAGTTACACCGAGATTTCTTTGTTGCACTTTGCGTGCCCAATCATCAAAAATTTCCTGAGTTGATAGTTTCATGCGAAAACTATCTCCATCAGCTTTCAACTTTTGACCTTCAATATGAGTTTCCCATCCTTTCCCTATAAAAGAAAAATAAATAAGAATAAGATAGAAAAACTATGCAAAATAATTTTAATATTTACCTAAAACATCTTCAACTCGTTTTAAGTACATTGTAAGCTGATAATCTATTTGTTTGACCCAAATAATAGAACCAGCAACAGGTGGTAAATCTCTAACTATACTCATTTTGCAACACTTGCTTTGTGCATATTGAACCTGAATTGGTAATGTAACTATTAGCATAGATTAAGAATAGAAGATAAAGAATATGAGTTTTCTATGTGAGTTTATACCTTAAACTTTTCATGTAATGCTTCAATATCATCCTTCACCCTTTGTATCAGTTGCGTTTGATACTCTCTAATGGCGCCTCGAATATGTGGTCTTACAAAAAGTGCATTGAAACGTGAAAAGATTCTAAACATTTCATTTGCATTTTTTGCAGTACCTAATTGATCTCGGAGATGTGCTGTGATTCTTGCTTCAACTCTTTCAATACGTTCTTCATATCTATGGACAGCAGCTTTCCATGATTCAACACCTTCTTTAGTAATATCAAGGCAATCGATTTCTTTTACATTTTCGTATGCCAAATTTACTTCACTAATGGCATTTGCATCTGCTGCATCTAAAGCAAATTCAACTTTTACGTTATCATTATCTGAATTCTCCATTGCAGCATTATTATTATTCTGACGGACAGTAGGTCTAAGTACCCGAACGATTACTGTTCTGAGTTGTTCATGTTGACGCCGGAAATTTCGCATCTGTTCCATTCTTGTTTGTAATTTTTTATGTGCTGGTAATACTCTCCATACCATTTTCATATGTTCATCACGTTTTTTTTTAACTATATCTCTTAGTAAACCAGTTAATTTTTCATATTCATCATCCCACGTGTTAAAAACTTCAAAACATTGTTCCATAACCTTTTCAAATTCATCAAATGGAATGTGCATTAACCTTCTTGTACCTAACACTTTAAGAAGCTGCTGTCCTAGGTCTCTAGAAATAGCTTCTATCAACCTCAATACTCTTTGAACAGGATATTTTGTATTTCTGATTTTTCGTAGGTGCATAAATATTTGTTGAACGCTAGTTCTTATTCTTTCAAGTTCTGTAGCTGATAATAAGTCATTAATTGGGAAATCTTTCATTAACGGATTGTAATCATTGACAGTAGCCAAAGCTTGTTGTAGGCCAGTATCTATATCGAAACTAACTGTTGCATGAAATCTTTTTCCATGTTTAAGTATATCAAGTGTCAAAGTAATTTCTATACTTTCCCGTTTCTCTTGTATTCGATGCAATGCTCTTTCCAAATTTAACCAAAAAGAAATTTCTTGCAAAGCAGTGCCCGATTCTGGGTCACGATTTAGTTTAGTAACCTATGAAGAAATAAATATATATAAAGCATATAATGTACATAACATCCATGAGCTCTTTACCTTCTGAATTTCTTTTATCCATCTATTGACACCATTCTGTAATTGATTCAAAAATGTAGAATCTTCAACTTTATCACCAAAGTCAGCAACTTTGGGCTTACGATTTTCTTCTGCACATTGTTTAATTACTTGCGCCACAAGTGGATGAATTTGTAATGAAATCTCGGGAATGTCTATATTCTGCTGTAGATGCAGCAAACCCATTTCAAGTTCTGCTATCTTTTTTTCAACGGATGGTGCCATTTTATCACCATCCCTGTCTGCACGGCCTGTCTCTTTTACATAACTTTTAAAATATGGTGCCATAGTTTTACTTATCGCATGTAACGTTTCATACGGTGGCCCATCTGAGAACGTAACTAAACGCAGCTGCGAATGGATAGATTTATCAGCTTCAATTACAGCTCCACGTTTTGTTAAAACTAAGGAGGCCATTTTAGGACTAGTAAAATGTATCTCATTTGACATATAAAAGACAGTGCTCTCTTTTTCTTCATCTGCTTCATTGTTGTCTTCCTCTGAAAGATAATAAATCAATTACACTACCCTTATAAAATAAAACAAGGGCATATTCAATTAAAAATAATGTCAATCCTCATTTTCTAAAAACATTGTATCACTTAATAACACCAAATGCTCGATACCTTATAATGTTATTTCAAATAATTTACATATTTAACGATTTAATTTTATATTTTCAGTTATCACAGTTCAAACTGTTTCGATTTCCTACTAAACACGAGAATAAAAACACAGTTGATATAAGTATCAACGTATACCGGCATATATTTATTACAATCTGGTACGTATGCAAAAAAGTATCAACGAGAAAAAACGTGTTCACGGTATTACGTGTATTGATTATGTTAACGCGTGAGTCATATTTACGAGATTGAAATGCATTGAAACGGCGAACTCCGCACTAATATTCAGGATACATTTCCTGTCGTGACTTAATGTACCGTTGTATCGAAACACTGCAATGGAGGATATATCATAAAAGGGCAGAGTACGAAAAATTCCCAGCAAACGAACCAGTTAAAATGACTAGTGTTTATTGCGAATCAATCCACGTACCTTTGCTCGAACTTCTTTGTATGTAAAGCGCCCACACTTGAGAGTCGCCTAAGAACTTTCTCACGCACTCCTGATTGTTCTTATCTTCGAGGGCAGAATTGAACGCGGGTGGTACCACATCTTCGTCGGGCAGGAGGACCGTTACGACTTTCTTTAAATAATTGGCGAATGCCGAATATGATACAACTATAACAATTTGAGACTCCGGGGACGGCTCCCCGGTGCCGTCCAACGAGTCACCCATCGCGCGTTAAATCAATATCGCAAAATTTTTCTTTTCTTCTCTCTCTTTTTTGAAGTCTTGAGCGGGTGATCGGACGACCACCGCTCTAGGATGAACTGTCACACGAGTGATGACGAGTATGGTAGGCATAGACTATGAGGCGCAACCTACCTACGAATTGCGACGATTCTCTAATAATCATTTCGGCTAGTTCTCATGTTGCCTCTGCCAAGTCGTAAATTACCTTGATCTTACATTGCCTTTACGCTTCTTTCGCTCGTTACTTTTGAGTTTTGAGAATAATCACCGATCGTGACGTGTTCGTTAAAGTGCGCGAACACTTTTTACATGAGTGTAATTGTTATTGAAAAGCAACGATTCTTTCTACGAAGAATGTTCGCGTCGGTATAGTAGAAACGATACTTCAAATACACAGTTCGAGCATGTGTATACGTTAGTACGTTGAGTATCGTAGGATGCGTGTAGATTATAAGCATGAAGCAAAGAATGGGTGGTTGGGAACAGCAGGTGTAGAAATTACCGCGGTGGTTTTGATGATAAAAAAATAACGTTTGCTTGAAAAGAACATAGTGTAACAATAACAGTGACATTCGCGGGCAGTTGTACGTTCTGTAAGAATATTTGATTGCTATTGGTGTACGTACGTGATTACAGGTTTACATATAATAAAAAAGAACATTTTGCACCGGCTTGTACCGCGTAACTGTCCCGATCGATTTATCTTACGATTATTCTACAATGGAAGCTTTAATACCTGTAATAAATAAATTACAAGATGTATTTAATACCGTTGGCTCTGACGCTATACAATTACCTCAAATCGTTGTACTTGGTACACAGGTCAGTTAGTACATTTTTTGAATAATAAAAAAAATGATTGCTACTTTGCAATTGACAAAGCACTTAATTTGAACCTTTTTTCTTTCTAAATGTAAAGACGTAAATCTGAATAGATCAAAATTTATTAAATTAATTGTTTACATTACAAATAATAAATATATATTTATTACACATACATATGTATGTATATATGATTGTTGAAAATATTTACTAAACGTAATATTTTGTTTTTTTTAGAGTTCTGGAAAGTCATCTGTAATTGAAAGTCTAGTTGGTCGATCCTTTTTACCACGAGGTACTGGTATAGTTACTAGACGCCCCTTAATATTGCAACTTGTTTATGCACCCAAAGATGACCGCGAACATCGAAATGCAGAAAGTGGGACATTAGACCTAGATGAATGGGGCACATTTTTACATATGAAAAACAAAGTCTATACAGATTTTAATGAAATCCGTAGGGAGATAGAATCTGAAACAGAGCGTATGGCTGGATCTAACAAAGGAATTTGTCCAGAGCCAATTAATTTGAAGATATATTCGGCGTCAGTTGTTAATTTAACTCTGATAGATCTTCCTGGTATCACAAAGGTACCAGTCGGCGACCAACCAGAAGATATTGAGAGTCAAATACGACAGCTTGTGTTAAAGTATATATGTAATCCTAATTCTATTATATTAGCTGTTGTTACTGCGAATACTGATATGGCTACAAGTGAAAGTTTAAAGCTTAGCAAAGATGTTGATCCAGATGGAAGGCGTACATTAGCTGTTGTTACTAAACTGGATCTTATGGATGCTGGTAAGTCTATAGTTATTGTTACAGTATTATTAGTATTGTTTGTTATTTACTTACTATGATTTATAAAATATGTATATATCGTTTTAGGAACTGATGCTATAGATATATTATGTGGAAGAGTTATCCCTGTAAAATTAGGAATTATTGGAGTAGTTAATCGTTCCCAACAGGATATAATGAATAATAAAAGTATTCAAGATGCATTAAAGGATGAAGCTGCATTTCTGCAACGTAAATATCCTACTTTGGCAAACAGAAATGGAACTCCTTATTTAGCTAAAACATTGAATCGCTTACTCATGCACCATATTCGGGACTGTCTGCCAGAGTTGAAGGTAATAACATGGATTTTACTTGATAATAATCTATAGTTAGAAAAAACTAAAGTAAACATAATTTGGTAGAACTTATATTTTTTAAAAACAGACGAGAGTAAATGTCATGGTTTCACAATTTCAAACTCTTCTTAATTCGTATGGTGAGGATGTTTGTGACAAGAGTCAAACATTGCTCCAAATTATTACGAAATTTGCAAGTAGTTACTGTTCCACGATTGAAGGAACAGCTAGAAACATAGAAACGACTGAATTATGCGGTGGCGCTCGAATTTGTTATATATTTCATGAAACATTTGGAAAAACGCTAGATTCTATACACCCGCTGGCGGGTCTGACAAAAATGGATATTTTGACGGCCATTCGAAATGCAACTGGACCACGACCTGCGCTATTTGTACCCGAAGTTTCTTTTGAATTATTAGTTAAGCGACAAATTCGCAGACTAGAAGAACCATCGTTACGATGCGTAGAACTTGTACACGAAGAAATGCAAAGAATTATTCAACATTGTGGTACTGAAGTGCAACAAGAAATGTTACGTTTTCCAAAATTGCACGAGCGTATCGTTGATGTTGTAACGCAGTTACTACGTCGACGTCTTCCACCTACTAATCACATGGTGGAAAATTTAGTTGCTATAGAATTAGCATACATCAATACTAAACATCCAGATTTTCATAAGGATGCAGCTCTTGTGTCATCTTTATTAAAGAACTCTAATGTGGATCATGTAAAACACAACAGAAAACTTCCTTCTGCAAATTCCACATCAAATACTGTAGTTTCAAATGACACTGTAAGTAATTGTTGATAATATTTATAATAATGTTAGCATATTCTAAATGTAATAATTAAATGTATAATTATAAAACTATATATAACTGTATATAACCACTGTATATACCATCATTATTATAATATTTATTAAATTGTTATTTAATAATTTACCACGTACCTTTATAAATAATGTAACTGATAATTTTATGTTTAATCAAAAGATTAATATTTTTTTTAATCATTTTCTGTGTGTTGTATAAGTAAATACATGTAATGTTTCTAACAGAATGTAAAATCACTCAATAATCAAGATGAAGTGGCATCTTTTCCTGAGCAGAATAAGGACCAAGGACATCAAATGGTGTTAAGTAACTGGTTATTAAATAATCTTATACCTCAAGGAAGAACTGAAAGCAGTTCGGTTGATGGTTCTCCAGTAAGGAATCGTGAAACCAGTACTTCTCCTCACCCAAATCAAAATACAGTAATTGAAATACAGAAAGCATCTCCGCAACAAAAACCTGTAAATCTACTGCCTGAAGTACCAGTGCAAACATCTCGTAAACTAAGTGAACGAGAACAACGAGACTGTGATGTAATTGGTATGGATAAAAATATATATTTTTTCAAGGAATATTATTTTATGTTATTTATTTATATACATTTTCTTTTTACAGAAAGATTAATAAAATCATACTTTTATATTGTACGAAAATCTATACAAGATAGCGTACCCAAAGCTGTCATGCATTTTCTAGTCAACTATGTAAAGGATAATTTACAAAGTGAACTCGTAACACATTTATACAAATCAGATCACGCTGAAGTTCTTTTAAATGAGAGTGAACACGTCGCTGTTAGGCGCAAAGAAGCAGCAGATATGCTAAAGGTATGTACAAAGAAACAATACTTTTTCTTCTACATAAATTCTTGATCTGTTTGTATTTGTTTTCTATTACAGGCACTAACACAAGCTGGTCATATTATTAGTGAAATTCGAGAAACGCACATGTGGTAACTGATTTTATATATTATTTACATGATCAGTTTATAGTTCAATTTAGACAATTTGATGGTTTCATAAATAAACTGACAGACGAGATGATGTGTACCTCTAAATACTGTATATAAATTGTATTTTTCGTGCAAGTAGTCTTTATAATTACAACAGTTATTTTTAAGGTTTTAACATGCATTTTGTTTTAGTTTTATTTTATAGAATAAAATACAATCACACGTGCATTTGTAGTAATCATCGATATTAAACGATCAATGTATTACCACTTATAACAATGGTGCTCGTGCCATGACTTTAAAAGCCTTACCAAAGTTATGCAAATATCTAATTTACATAAAAAAACGATCACGAATGCTGGGCAGTTTGTTATATTTTGTAACATTTTGCACTACATGAAAAAATTGAAAAATGGCAATAGCTAATACAAAAGATATGTAATGTAAAAAAATCTTGTTTTTGAATGCTTGTGATACAGGTCCTGAGTCGTGTGTGTGTGTCCACGTGTGTATGTATATAATACGTATATACATATTAATATTTTTTTGTTGATTTATTACTATTGAGAGGTACAACCAAACTGATTGTAACACTGAATAATACATTGTTGTGTTTTAATAGTTTCAATGTTGGGTGCGATGAGATACTTCTCAATAAACTGTATATGCTCAAGTAACTGAGGAAGAGCCTGTTCATAATGGCCGTCATACATTTTAGAAATAGCGTTCAATCTTTTCTCAACTGACTTTTGAAACTGATTCTTTATTTTTTTTAGATCAATTTTCTCGGTACAGTTGCGACACCGTTTACTAGATATATTTTGCATATGTTTTTCATTTAATGCGATTGTACCAATAATTTCTGAACACACCTTGCATTTGAAATTCATAGTTTCAGGTAGCGGATATTGCCAATTTTGTGCACATGCTTCGCATGCACATACGAAACGATACTTTTTCCACAAGT
Source organism: Frieseomelitta varia (assembly GCF_011392965.1). Lineage (NCBI taxonomy): Eukaryota > Metazoa > Arthropoda > Insecta > Hymenoptera > Apidae > Frieseomelitta > Frieseomelitta varia. Next base: position 1,497,843 of record NW_025110018.1, on the reverse strand, counting down.
ATTCAAGCCTTGATTCAAGCCTCTCGCTAAGCCAGTGCGGTCCATAACAATCAAGAATTTCGGTATCCTTACCGATAAAACGTAATGCTCTTAATGCAACTATTCCTATCGAAAATTATTCTTGTTTATTTAGATTTCATAAAACATAAGGAATCAGTAATTAAAAGCATGCTTTTTACCTGATGGATAAGAATGGCGAACTACATTTGGATAACAACTGTGGTTTGTAAGACTAACCGAAGGATAAATTGCTCCGCCTATATGCCTTGGTTCCCAAGCATGCGTTTTTTTATCATATATATTTTCTACAATTTCATAAGCATTGCAATTAATAACTTGTAAGTTGTGCAACATTGCCACTGCCAAGAAGATGAAAGATTCTTTTAAGCAAATAACGTCCATTTTACTCAAGACAAAAGTAAAACACTTTGCTAAAAATATAGCTTCTATAGCTCGAACAAGATTTATGCTAGGTTCCATCTCTGCACAATGAGTTTCTAAATTTAATATGGTACGATAATCGTGAGTACAATAAGCTTGATTTATTCCTAGATCGCTGTATTCTTTGTTTTTATTTGCAGCGTAATCTCGAAGAAAATTGTCATTTAAAAAAGGAATTTTACTTTTTTCCGGATTGTTAATTTCCTTAGTATTTGAAGATAAAAAGGCTGAAATTATCATTCTATAAGCTAGCAATAAATGTGAAGTATGTATTTCTTCAAGATCATTTCCATAAAAAGCGTCAAATATAAAACATTCGTATTGATGATACATTTGCCACGCTTCTCTGCGACATTTTTCCGTACAGAAAGATACCTGTAGAAGTACAAGTTTATTTATATTTTTAAAATAATATATTAACATCATATCAATAGAATATGAAAGTACAAGAAAATAGAATGATCGAAGATAATAAAAACGATATCGATATCGTGGTCTGTGTTACTAACTGTTTGGCAAAAATAACAAGGAATTTTAACACTGTCACTCGATTTAAGAGTAATATGACAGTGTAAACAATTTCTATCAAGTGCTTCCTTCTTCGTACTGAATGCAAATGGTGTTTCAACGATAAGAACAGATCCTGCCTTGATGTTTCTTGTAGCTACGAGATGTCGACCTCGTGTTTCATCAAATTGTAAAGCAATAGCATCGGAACAACTTTTAAGAGTAGCATGCTGTTTTCTATCAACACTCGGTACCACCAAAGCATTTCTTGTCAATGCATTTTCGGGGGAAACATTTTGACTTTTGTTGCATTTTTTACGCAGTCTTTTGTCCTGAGAAGATAACAGCTTCATATTTTTATAGCATTCACGCTCTAATTGGGTACATGCTTTTCTACGTTCCGAGAAATCGTTCTTATATTCAGGAGTTTTATCGTAAAAGTTTTCGGGAAGTGCAAGCATGCATTCGCAATATTTCAAGCATTTTACGAAAGCTTTCGAATTATAACAGTATTTTGCGCAATCTAGAAGCGCATTCAGAAACAATCTACTAGTTACACTGGCTTTAAACAGTGTTTCGGTAAGAATACTACTTTTATTTGTTTCCTCGTGCACAATTCCATCCTCAGTTATCATTCCACTTCTTTTGTAAAGTTCCGCCGCTTTAATATCATCCTTACCCCTGTACGACTCGACTATCATTACTCTTTCAATACACGGTATGTTTATGAGAACCTTTATCATTCCTTCCCTATCTCCCTTTTCAGACAATTCCTTGAGACGACTTGCACATGGTTCTACAATTGCAGCGTTGTAAGCAACCTTGAAAAATTCGCTAAAGGAGATGTACCTATGAAAAATTTCAATCATTTATACGTATGTATATAATAGTAAAATTTAATTTGTACATAATAGTAAAATTTAATAATTGTCGCGTAATTTCAACAATTATGCGCGCAGCTAATTTAGATTTCTAAATTTACCAGTGGAAGTTAATCCAAACTGAAATAGTTCGAGCAATTATTTTAAACATGTACATACTTACAGTGATGTTGTCTTTTATTAGTGGTATTTTATCAGAAATAAATTAAATAAAAACTGTTTTATTTATATGTTTGTAGATCTAACGAAATAGGGCATATCTTTCTAAATGTATAGATTATAAGAAAAATTGATTGCTCACCCTTTCGTAAGAGACATGATTTTGCAAAATATTGATAAATTGTATAATTATCATTACATTAGAGCTTGCAAGTTTATTGCAGGTGCAAGTCAAGAAGACGAATGAGCTGTGACGAATTCTAAAATTAGATCTTGCGCGCTAGGACATGTAAATGATTTCTATTGATGCATTTTAAATTTAAGCTCGGTAAAAAGTAAAGAATAATTTTATTGAGTCACTGCTAATTTTTGAAATTTCAATATGTAATACAATACCACGACGAAATAAAATGAATACAATTAAATTTGTAACAATAAAGAAAGATTAATACAATACATGTGATTTTAATATTTTTAGTAATTTATAATGTAGTAAGTATATGCTCATGAAATGATTTCAAATAATTATACATATATCAATTTCCTGTTAGAAATTGAAATTTAAACTAAATTGATTTTTAATACTACTTTTTACAGCTGATGTCACTAGTGTAGGTAACCACCAGGACTAAGAGTGCTAGACGTCACATGATAAAAACGGGTGTGAGCGCTTTCGTCTTAATTTGTATATGAAATTTACTTAGTTTAAGTGTTTCTGAAACACTCTGTTGTTAATATATATTTTGAAGTTGAAGTTAATCATTTGTTGGCGTTCTCGTGTTTATTTCAAGAAGTAGACGCAACAAAGAAATTAAAAACAGCACGATGAGATACATCTTGGGTTCTACTTTTGCGGGGACTGCTTCTGCAACTATTCTAGTATTAGGTATTTGATATTTACCTATTTAAGTGGCAATTTTTTCAATAGCAATTTTTCAAATATTACAAAAATAAACTGCTCAAAGTGAGATAAATTTGTTGCAAATATTAGTAACAAGAAACTCAGTTTTGTTCTTTGCATTTTATCTTTGGAGGACTTGTATTTTTTAAATAATGCTTTGTTGCAGTATTATATCATGTACTTACTGGAAAAGGAGAGCGAATCAGTATCGCATGGTAAGTGTGCATATTTAAATTAGATATGCTTTTTATTCAATATTACAATTATCTTTGATACATCTATTAAAACATTTTTACAACACAATTGTACTAGGTTTTTAGAAAATACATCCCCATATATGTGGGCAACTCTTGGTATTGGTCTTGCAGTTGCTTTATCTGTAGTTGGTGCTGCACTGTAAGTTTTACTTCTTTTTATAAACACGTATAATGCACTATTTTTTTTTATATATTATCTACATATATATTTTTATATGTTCAGGGGAATTCATACAACAGGAGTTTCAATTATTGGAGGTGGTGTAAAAGCTCCAAGAATCAAAACAAAAAATTTAATCTCAGTAATATTCTGTGAAGCTGTGGCTATTTATGGTTTAATCACTGCCATTGTATTATCTGGAATGCTGGAGCAATTCAACCAGGAAAACCTAGCTGTTCGCAGCCAAAATTGCTTAGCTGGTTATTTAATGTTTGGAGCTGGTGTAGCTGTTGGTCTTGTTAACCTCTTTTGCGGTATAGCTGTTGGTATTGTTGGTTCTGGTGCAGCCCTCTCTGACGCAGCAAATTCTGCTCTTTTTGTTAAAATTCTTATTGTAGAAATCTTTGGTTCTGCTATTGGATTGTTTGGATTGATTGTTGGCATTTATATGGTAAGTTTATATAGTAACTTACTAAAAATGTTATTTTTTAATGCTAAATAATTCGTTCATATTTTTAGACGTCTAAAGTAAAAATGGGAGATGAAGTGTAAGTTTAAATAGCGTTATAAAATAAAACCCATAAAATATTTTTTAGAATCACAATTTCATTCCATGTTTAATGATGGTTGAAAAGGAGATAAATACAGAAAAAGATATTAAAAAAAGAAATAGTGACAATTGAGAAGAAAAAATATTGGAAAAATATTAAAAAGCATAAATTTTTTCTTTGAATTAGCATAAAAAACCTTTTTTTATCTTACAAGGTTGGAATTTTATTTTCAAATTGAATGAAATTGAATGCAACTTTGTTATGGAGTGGTTTCAATTTGGATAATTGTTATAACTTAATAACTTAAATAGAGATTTTTGTCAACCATGTATATAGATAACTATGTCTAATAGTGTAAAGTTTATTGCTGTAATGCAGTCCTTTGCTTATTGTTTTGAGTGCGTTATAGCGCTCAATGCCTTTTTCAAACGTGTATATACATTTTTTTGACCAAAATATTCTATTAGATAAATATAACACTGTGTCACATTTATTAATATATGTGCAAAATACAGTATATAATATTATTTATGAGTTGATTTATTTTTATTAGATAATATAAAAAATGTACTTCTTTATATGTTTATAATAATACAACGTAACAATTGTACAAAAATTCAAGTCTTATGTGTATAATCAACAATATTAGAGTTTTTTTATCTTCGATATAATAACACTCATTGAACAGTGATTGCACTTATATAATGTTATCATTTCCCATAGGTCATTACAGAATAAATATTTGTAAATGCCTTTTCCAAACATTTTACATATTCGTTTACGTTACAATTAGTTTTGTAACTTGTTATTATAGCTCCTAATTTTTCATCTTGAATCATATATCTAAACATTAAAATAATTATTTTAAACGTATTATTAAACAAAATATTTAAACGTATTTATAAAAATAATAAAGAAGAAATATATCTTACGCGATTCCATATCCATTTTTTACTGCTGGTCCAAAACCACCAGCATATATAGCTGAATCTGAAAGAGTTGATGTAGATAAAATATTATTATTTATATTATCATATGCTGGATCCGCAAAAATAGTTGGTTTTGGAATATTCGAATGTTCCCAAATTTTTTTTAATGCAAATAAATGTCTATCAAATCCCTGACCTGTAAGGAAATATATTAGAAATAAATTTTCAGTGTTATTATTAAATTTAAAAATGTTTCATAATTACCCATAACAGCTTCTTTAGAAAGTTTATTGTGAATTTCACCACAATTGATTATTAATTTTTTCAATTCAGCCTTAGATAAATTTTCATTATTTTGAGCCATAACTTCACATGCTTTTTTTGTTTCCATTGTGCATGACCTTAGAGTTTCTGTTCGGCCATGTTTAAATGCTGCTGTACTACAAGATTCATATGTCGGTGCTACACAGCTTTTTTGATAATATAAAGCTAATTGGAAGGCTAACTGCATAATGGCATCAGGGCTTACACCGAATTTTTTACACTTATTTTTACCAAATTCATTAAATATCAAATGATCAACAGCTAACTCTCTGGTCCATTTTTCAAATTCTTTTTTTTGTGTATTCACAATATTTTGTATTTTATTATCTATAACAAAATTGAGCTTTTTGACTTCTGCTGCTCCTTTTTGAAGATATTTAATATCATCAACACAGAATTTTGGCTGTTCTGTTATGTCATTTTTTATATCCTTAAAGCGAATAAGAAAAAACGTTATAATTGAATGTTAAAATTCATTTGTAACTGTTTACCTTAAGAAATCTTAGCACAGCAACTCCATCTCCCCAAGAATGTTCAAAATTTATTCCAGCATATCCATCTTTTGTAACAATTAGAGAAAATGATTTATCAAACCATCTATTTGTTCCATCCGCATGGAGATATGTTCTAATTAACTTGTTATAGTCAGTGCCAATATTTATATCGTCTAATATCATTGTAAATAGAGCAGAATCTATATTTTGCAGAATTTCTTGGTTACCAATTTGTGATAAATGTATTCTTGTGTTAGCCCACAAGTTACGATCTGATGTTGTAAGTACACCAATAGGATTTTCATTAACTGATATGGTGGCTTCTAAAATAGATTTTAAACAACTAGCTATTTCGTTTGGTTTATGAATATAACCATTTTCATCTATTACATTAAAAGAGTAAAAGTGTCCTTTTCTCATGACAATAATATTTTTGCCAATTGGATTTTCATAGATTTGATCTTTTCCTAATTCTGGTAATCTCGTTGTATTGAATAGATTGTGATACTGTGACATATCTAATGGAAAGGCCTAAAATAAGAATAATAATTTTTTATTTGAAATATAAGAAAATAATAGTATCTTTTAATTTTTGCTAAAATTGTGATTTTACCTTAAACAAATAAGCACCATACCAACTGAACTGAGGAGGTAGAAGTCTTGTAATAACATGAAATGCATTATTTCGAGCTGTTTCAGATTTTAAATAGAATATTTCTGGTCGTAAAACATTCTCTTTTAAGGATTTCATAAATCGTAACGATGACACAATAAGATTTGTAGCTTTTACTAATTGTATATTATGTTCTGGATTTGATGCTGGTTCAAGAACTAGGAAAGGATTATAATTAATAGGTAAAGGTCTACGATCTTGGAGATACATATCAAACCAAGGTTCACTAATGTAGCTAGTATAACGATTTTTACTATCTCTTTCAATTAATTCTTTATGTAATTGAATACCATCTTTGATTAGAAATTCATTAACATAAGTTGCAGTCTTTTCCAACTGTTCTTTAGTTAACAGTGGCCTTTGTGCATTTAGATATCTTTTACATGTATCCTCCAATTTTGGAATAGGTAAACGTGGTAGAGATGGTTGAAAATGCATTGTTGGAGTTTTACTTCTTTCAATGTACTGATATTCTTCATTGTCTTTTATATGTATGCTTCTGTAATAAAAAAATACATGTACATGAGAATGCAACATCTTACATATTAATAATATCTGAATAATAATAATATTGAAGTGTTATTTACCTTGTTATTTGTAATAATAATTGCACTTTACTCTGATTAGTCTAAAATATAAATATATTAGTATAAACATGAGATTATTGTATATAATATATTAAGAATATAGAGTTTGCAAATTTCTTACCAGTCTCTTTTTGAGGTAATTATGTTTTACAAAAGGCAACATTGTATTATATTTATTTTATAGCTTTTATTTTTGCCAGTACACGCTATAAAAATATAAAACTTTATAAAAATATATCTATCGATTATAACAAATAAAACTGTAATAAACAAAATATATTGTGCTATATTGATATTAATTTAAATAACAGAAATCATTTTACAATGATGGCATTCATGCACAAAGTGCATAGGTGGCATTTGTACTTATACTGTACTTTAAAATTAAAAGGAAAAGTATACATTGTACGTGTACTTGTGTGTGCATTGTACATGCCCATATATATATACATATATACACATTGTGCATAATGTATATATCGTTTTCATTTTTTGTTAATTACATAGATAAATATATATGACTCATGTTTGAATACATATTAAGAATTAATGAGTTTCGAAAATTTCGCAAGGTGCGTGCACAATAATCATCACAAAGATATTCGTTTAGGAAAACATATTTCTCAACCAATAGAAAAATACTTTCAATATAATCGCAAGTGTTCATGATTGGTCGTCGCGACGAGTTTCATGAATTGTGCTATTTCCCGCTTTTCAGAACAGTATAGAAGCGTAATGGAACATTCGATGAATACAAATAATGTATTGTGCATTTTTCTGTTTGTTTTCTCAAAATCTGTCTGGGTTCTCTACGACTTTTCTTGATATGCTTGAGGTAGTTCTAACGCTCGAGTAAAAATGTGCCTTAGAAAAATGTTGCATTAGATTGTAAAACTTTTGTGCCGAGGAATTTTCTACTCTTTGTGAATATGTACGTTGTATTCAAAGATTTTTAGTGAAGTGCAGTGAAATTCAGTACAGTACTAAGTGTCAGAAACAACAGACTAGAATACAGTTAGCATGCATTGTACTGTTTGTTCGAAAAAATAAGTGGTTGTGAATGTGAAATCAGCACTAATACCATAGGAATTTAAGGTTAGATACGCGTTGCAAGTTGTACATTGCATTGTTCTAGTATTCTCTAGTAAAGTGTTCAAGCAAATGATTGAAACCAGAAAACATTTACTACGCAGGTAGCTGAAGAACATTCTTCTTCCATCATTCTAACAGCAAATACCCTTCAGTGTATACTTTAGATACAGCCTGACATTACCCGCGTGATATGTTTCTGCTTTGGTTGCTGCAACAAATATAAACATGTTAGTATAGATAAACCAGTGAATAGACCAGTGAATTACAGTGTCTCTCTGTAGATAGCAGTTATTTTAAACAGTACACAAATATATCTTTATGTGCTTCACATTTTAGGGCAGATCAAGATTATGATATGGGTCCAGCTACAGAAATGATGATAAATGATTTTGATGATGAACGGACTTTAGATGAAGAAGAAGCTTTAGAAGGTAGTGAAGACTCTCACAACGAGTTGTCCAACTTGCAAAAGGTATAATTCCGAAGCGACTGAGTTAAATATTTAACAATGTTCATTTTGTAACAAGATTCTGATCCCAACTATTCTAGGATCAAGCCTGTGAAATGAAAAAATCAAGCCCATAAATAATTACAATTATGATAAGTTTCTACAACACTTTGGACTCAAAGTGCGTTCTCGTAGTGAGATTCGTATGTTTAGTCGGTTTGTTATATGTAACATAGTAATCATTTGTGTTCTTGTCTCCTTTCAGGAAGGTGATATGCCACTAAAAGACCTACTTGCGATGTATGGATACGGGGATCCATCGACGGAAAATTCAAACAGTTCAGACCGAATGCTAATTCCATCGGGAAGCGGCGACCCAGAGATTGAAGGACAATATTCCGATAAGGGAGATAACGACGCTGATGATGATGAAGATGACGATGAAGCGGATGGAACTAGTAACGAGCCAGATCTTAAGCAATTTTATACAGAGATGTTGGTGAAAGGAAAGGACTCGTCGTCATTGGTGTCAGGATCAACGATGAAAGGAAGCAGCACTAGCAATGTAGATACTGGAGACAGTAGCAGACGACATCGAATTCATGATGATGATGAAGATGATGAAGAAGGTGAAGGAGAAGAATGTTCTATGATCGACGGTTGTAGTAACAATGAAAACACAAGAACAGCTTCAACTACTACCGCTAACTGTGCTGGTATAACTGCACTTGCCAGCTGTACAAACGATAATACAGCAGGTGGCATAGAAGGTAGTGTTAGTAGTGGAATGGTTGATGGAGGAGAAGATGGAATAGTTAGCGGTGGCACACTCGGTAGTGGCACATCAAGATTATTGCGAAGCGTATCGCGGCCGCAAAGCGAAGAGGAAGAAGATGATTGTGATTATAGTCCAGATGAAGAGGAATGGAAGAAGACAATCATGGTTGGTATTAATTACCAAGCGGCCATACCAGAAGGTCTTTGTCATTACGACGATGCTTTACCTTATGAAAATGAGGACAAAATGTTATGGGATCCCAGTCACATACCTGAAGAAGAAACTGAAGAGTTCTTGGAGCGGGCGCAGTTACCAGCGGTAAAAGGTGGTTCTCTGCCTACTGGGTCTCATATTAGAGACGACGAGCAAGCTTTATATCTGTTGTTACAATGTGGCTACAATCTTGAGGAGGCATTAAGAAGACGAAGAATGAACGTCGTGCCGCCAACGGATGCAGTTAGTCTTTGGTCGGAAGAAGAGTGTCATAATTTCGAATCGGGACTACGGAGTTACGGGAAAGATTTCCATCTTATACAGAAGAACAAGGTATGCATCATGTACAAGCTCGAACTACTTCGCAATAGCAAGAAACAGTTGTATATAACATAAGGATCATCGTAACAGGTTAGAACGCGATCTGTTGGGGAATTGGTGCAATTTTATTATCTTTGGAAGAAAACGGAGCGACACGATATATTTACATACAAGGCGCGGTTAGAAAAGAAGAAATACGCTTTGCATCCTGGTATCACGTGAGTATTTTCTCTGCTTTAAAACTAGAATATTATTTATTTAAAAGATAAAGTACTTGTCAATTCAAATTGTTGCAATTTTCGTGCATCCTATATTTATTTCTTTTTTTTTTCTTCTTTCATCTCATTAAATAAATCTGAATTAAATTAAGTTTCAATAAAATCATATAGTTTCTGTTGTTACATTTTTATGTTACGATTGAAAACTTGAAGTATGACAAGATCGTTGAATCGTAAGCAGGGACTATATGGACCGATTTCTGGAAGAACAAGAGGGTGTTCGCGATCGTAGCAGCTCACCGAATGTTCATTGCTTATTGTATGGTGATGCAAAACGGCAAAGGTCAACCGTTAATGCCCCAAACAATGACGAAACAAAGCCGACGGAACCTTGGGATGGTACCGCAATTGATCCTTTAGCTGATTTGAATGGACCAACGCCAGCGCCGCCACCACCTCCTCCTCCACCTCCACCACCACCGGTGTCAACCGCTGTGATTGTATCATCCTCAGGTTCTATTTCAACTACGTTGTCTACATCTATATATTGTACCACATCGAGTCATCATTCCGATTGTTCACCGTCCGATTCTAGCTACACTAATCCACATACATGGTCAAACTTGACATCTCGAGGTCACTCTACCTCTTCCATTGTAACGACAATTACAATAAATGCCACTACAACTAGCACCGTCCCGTTGGTTACAGCCGTTGGAGTCACAAGCACAGTTACGAGTAATTCTACCATCACCTCAGCCGCATCTAACAGTTTTTATCATTCGAGAGTGACGTCGAGAGCCAACGATGTGCACGATTCACCCTCGCCGGAAAACATCTTACCTCATTTGCCCCCTTAGCGTCGAACACAACTTTCAGGTTTTCAACCTGGAAGACGTCAAATGTCTTGGTGCGATGTGATACATTTAACACTCGCGTTATTACTATCGTCGTAACATATAACATTCGTTAATATCATGAATTATATTTTTATACTGTATCGTATAAATATGACTATCGATCTATGTAGCGGAAACAAAACAAAGAAAATGTTTCTCGCGAAATTGAAATAAAATAATAGCTAGAATAAGTAAACCGGAAAGAATAATTGAAATAGGATAAGTGGCACGTGAACACGAATTACTGTAGCTTTTTCCATTTTCTGCTTTCTACTTTCCGACAACTATTTCCGTAGATCAAGTTTTACGAAGAGATATTAGTTTAAAATGTCAAAATGATCCGCATTTTCAGATCTATAACTAATTAAGCGTTATCAATATGATGAATGATCACTTGATTGTATCGTTGTTCTAAGCACGTGTCTAATTCCTGGTATTATTAAGTGTACAAAAATGCGATTTATAAATTTGACGAAACATAAGATCTTGATGATATGGTGAAATAGTTAAATTAAATGAAATTCGATGTACTTATTCTTAACCCCCTCCCCCCTTTTTTGTATTTTTATCAAGGATGCACAATATGTTAAACGATTTTAGATATTTTGATATCACGCTTCATGTTTTATTTATACGAAACAAATTTTAAACAGTACATTTGTGTATCTTTGCATCTAATTTCTTCATCCTTCACACACGCTGAAGATTTATATCTTAAATAAAAATTTGTTGTGAATTTACAACATATACCATAAATAATCATAAACTTTTATTTCTTTTGTACGGTATATTGGATATTGTCCTTCCGTTTTTCAGTTCTCTTGAATCAAATCCATAAGTTATTCCCAATTCGATGCTGTTATCGATATTGTGCTAAATCTAAAGATTCCACCACTGTTTTCAATAATTTTCTCATCAGTGGCAAAAATTGTATGCTGCTAATATTGGTTGTAAATTTCCCTGTAGTAAATATGTTCTCTTCAAGTTTGTTTCTTTTTGTCTCCTTTAATCCGGCCGGCAGGATAGTTTGATTGAAGTCGACAGTTTGTTGAATAGTTCTTACGCTTTTCGCGTCAGGGTTAATTAACGATCCTTTGACTTGCCAATCGTCGGGTGTGCCACGATGTTCAAGAAAATCGAAGAAAACTCCTAACTCGGTTACTGTTTCACGTGCTATCAGCTGACGATCTCGAAGCGCGATCCTTGGACTCCTGACACCTTCTAGCGCTTGACACAAGATCAACACGAGATTGACCTCAAGAGCGAATCTCGTATTGTTTTCGTCCATAGATTCGAACCAAGGGTCGCTGAATTTTTGATATTTTGCTACAACGGGACTATCGTTCCCAGCGGATACTCCTTTCGCCACGTGTCTACCGCTTGTTAAGGCTGTTGCCCTTGACAAAATAGTATTCTCGCAAATAAGAGGATCGTACGGTCTTCGCACAAGTCTTGGACTACTTAACAACGGTACGGTCACATCTAGACCACTGACGTACACCAAAAATTCACTTCCTACGTTAGAAGACGACCTCGAAGTAGAACCGGATGCTGCGTGGATGATCCTTCTTAAATCTTTGCTCGAGTGCATTCGTCGATCTTCTGGCGCGGCGTGTTCCCACTCCTTCTTAGCAGAGTTTGCTTTGTCCGGTTGCCCGCTAAGAGAAACAGACGGACTGCTCACGGGCTGGGATCGGGAATGTAGAGCCTGCGTGAACAATTGCGTCGAACTGATTATCGTGCCGTAAGTCAATCGCGGCCCGGAACTCATGCTCATCTGAGGTGGCCCGAAGTTCATTTCTGCCATAGGAGTGTACCAAAAGTCTTGCGTGTATATAGTGTCCACGAGAGTGTTCAGCCTCGGTGAAAAATAAACGAAGCTCAACGCACAGGTTGTGTTTATGACAATGAGCTTGTTGACCAGCAATTTTAATTCACCACTTGGCGATCTTTTGTCACAGGATTCCAACTCTTCGGCACTTTCCACGCTGATGCCATCGATGATGAACTTGAGAATCCGGGGTCGCAGCAACAAGTTCACGGTATTATCGTACGCTAGGTACATGCATTTAATCAGAGTTTCGCAGATATTCGGCTGTATCGAGTTCCAGATGTGGGGCTGCGTTGCTATGATATGAATGAGAGCAACGAGAGATTGTACCAAGTCCGCGGCATAAAGATCCGCCGTGTGTCTTAACAAGGTTGACACAACCATCAATTGATATTCGTGGGAATTTAGAAATGTGACGACAGATTTTATATAGACGGTGGGCGTTTCTCTAGTGACGAGTCCTATTAGAAATTCAAGACCGAGCGTGTACAGAAGCCACCAATCTTGGCATCGCCACTGTCTGTTCTGGCAGTCGTTGTACAACGAGTCCAGCATGCTGTTTCCAATGTCACCGGGTGGTATCAAGTTCAGCCATAGTTTCGCTATGTCGTTCTCATTGACAGGATGCAAAGTATATGGCGAACGAATGATCAGATTGAGCAAGTTAAGAGCGGCAGTGCTAAATCTTAAATACGGATACTTTTGCAATGTGATGCCGATGCACGTCATCAGTTCCGGTATCATCTGTCGAAGCTGCACGCAGCTGGTCTTCCGTTGATGTTTCAATATAGAGCTCCGTTCTACGTAGGAGCGTAACAATTGGGTAACCATGCAAACAGCCAGGGTTGCTGGTAAACTCTCCCGAATCCCACGGACAGTCTCCGCATTCTGTTCGTCGGCGTTCCTTTGCGCTGTCACGCTATCAATCGTCGCTGTCTTCTTATCGATTGTCTTTTGCTCGATCAAATACTGCTGTTGTTTCCGTTTCTCTAGTTGGGTAGCGTTCTCCTTCAGTTCCTCCAATTCGCTGCCGGCGATTGTACAAGCGTGCGACAAAAGATACTCGAGGCTCGTCGCGTCCTCGCGCAACGTGCTCTTCACGCATTGCACGCATCCAAGAAGCAAAGAGATCAGCGTTTGACGCAGGGACTTGCCATAATTACGATAAGCTTGGCTGATTTCCTGCATTAGCTGTGTCAGTCCAGACTTGAAAATTCTGGAATCGTCGACGCACATCTGTTTCCAAGAGGTGATACATCGGAGCGTCAAAGACGCCAATAGCATTGTGATTTTTCGGCTAGAAATATCACAAGACTGTTTGACTCGTTCCAGCAGTGACACTAAAGAAAGTTGCGTTATAAACTGCGCCTGGGATACGTTGATCGGATAGTTCGTTGCTATCCTTTCGTCGGTTAATGTAACAATAAAATTATACCAAGATTCCAAATTGATTTCGTACAACGAATCCGTGACATTAGGATCTCGCTTCTCGTAATTTGATTCTTCGCTATCGGCGTGTACATCGTTCAGAATGTATATCGTCAGCTTTTTCCAGTAATCCGTCGATTTATCTAAAAGTTTCTTCAAGTTTTTGGTAAAATCCTCTTCCGGCGTAGTACTCTTGAACAGTTCTAACGTTATTATATCTAACAGATGAGAATAACCTTTCGCACCTGGTACTATCTCTCTGAAGAGGGGGGCAAACAGTTGAGTCCAGAAGTTCTCCCGCTTTCGAAAAAAATTGACAAGAATCTCGTTCCTGTGATACCACATCGCTCGTAGCAACGCCATTGTGCTGTTGTATAATTTGTCGCATACGATGTCCTTCTTCTCATAAATTCTACTTAGATATTTAACTAAAAATTGTCTGCATCCCTCTGTAAAGAATTCTTCCACCGATCGGGGAAATATTCGTTTGCATTCTGCCGGATGTACAATATTAAAGAGAGCTTCCGTCAAACCGGGTTGTTTCTCCAGGCACACGGCAACCAGCTCGAGAATAGCGACTTTAACATCCGCGACACAGGTTGGCGACATGAGACCTCTGCGAGAAGCAAACGTTTCTCGTATAGCGGTACCGTCCATCCCCATGCAAACCAAAAGCGACATGGAAGATCCTTCGGCGAACTTCTTCAGCAATCTAACGGCCATCGCTTGCAAGGGTGGACTAAACCAGACGTACAGATAATTCACAATTGTAGGTACTATTAAAAGACCGTTCGGTACACGAGGCGAAGAATATAAGGCAGCTTCCAACGGTGATCTATTTCCTATTTCAAGACCCAATGATTTTCGAAATATTAGTAATCTATTTACTACGGATAAGGCTAATTGTACACTTTTGATCGCTTTGAATCCCTTTCCTCGAATCCAGTCTGTCTCTGCCATCATTTTGTTGTGCAAAGTACGTTCACCGGTGCGGATCAGTTTCAGTAAGGCGTGTCGTGGTTCTAAATACAGTAAACTGTACGCGACGACAAGTTGTAATTCATTACGTATGTCCTCTTTTGGTAGGCTGGATTCGAGCGCTCTGTGAAGGCAGAACATACTTTTTAGCCATAAATCGGTTCTTTCTGCGTCCGAATCGAAGTACCAGGAATCCAATTTTGGCAAGACACCTTGCAGTAGAAACACCATACCGGGTATTTCCACGGTGTATAGAGCTTCCTCGTTATATTTCCGGATTAAATACTTTGACAAAATATCTAGATACGTGTTTAAAATTGGATAAGAATGGGCAATCGTTTCTATGGCGGACAACCAGGATGCGATTATACCACCGTCAAAGGAAACAGCTTCCGCAAAGTCCAATGTTTTTTGATACCGATTATTAAATCTTGGGTAAACACCGGCTCGCATTCGTGACAAAATTTCTTCGGGGTACTCCAGCACGAGCTCGGACGAGATACTGATGCAAGCGGCAACTATTTTATATATGTACATTTTCTCTTCGGGTAATACTGGATAAGAAAATCTGTTTATAATCTCAAAGCTTAATTCTGTTGGAATGACCATACTTTGCCGTATCCCTATGTGCTCGGCTAATGTTTTCAACAATTTTAAACCTTCTGAAACGTGCTCGGGCAAATTCTTGTTCATTTCGTCAGTTCCTGTAAATCTGCCACCCGCCTGAGAGAACAGTTGTTCTATTTTGTGATGCAAGACGTCCCAATAGCTTGCCTTTTGACGAAATATCATCACTTCCCGGTCACTTGATAATATACGTATATTTTCACGGAGGGAATCTTCCAATATTGTATACGAATTCTTGTGAATCATGCATTCCTGTTCGTATGGTCTTAACGGTTTATTGTGGTCTCGTTGTCGCGGTACTTCCAATGTTAATGATTGAAGATTATCCAGTTCCACTGCGATTTTTTCGGCACTTGATTCTGACGCGCTTGCCAATCCGATTGCAATATTCGTCAACGGTAAAAACTCGTATGGAAACTGTTCAGCTGCGAATTTATAAACTGGCCACAAGCCATCGTTACGCTCTTCCCAAAATCGCGCTGCAGTTTCGGTGAATCGAATTGTAGCAGCAACGGCACCGAAAATATCATTCAGCACATTCAATTTGTCTTCGTCAACGAAAGCGCATACCAAGGTGAGTAGATTGTATACACTGCTCCTCACAATTTCAGCATAATGAGTTTTTTCACAGATAATTTCGCTGTTCATCAAGTCTTGCAAATAATGAAAAACATTCAGTTGTATAGCTTTAATACCAAATGGTCTAAATCGATTCATTGTATCAATATTTTCGGGATCAATGGCATAGTTTGCCAACATCCAGGCTAAAAATAGGGGACTGTCCTGTGTAGAATTATCGCGGATGCATTTTTGTTCAAAAGTCTCTTGCATACTACTTCTCACGCTCTGTATCCATTCTTCCATGTTGGGACTATAAAGAGAAAATCACTTTTAACAACAAAATTGCAGATATTGATTAGATTGTAGATATTAAAAAAACATACTGTTTTCTGACATCTAAAGTTACTAAAACTAAAGCTGCTTGACTATACTGAATTTCTTTAATTTTTCTAGCAATTGCCTTTTTATCTTCATGACTTTTTGTACTTGCTAATCGTCTTGGCTCTCCCTGTAAATAAGAGATTACTAAATTATCGAATACTAAATACTAATGACAAATTGTACTGCGATATATAAATCGTGTGCAATACTTACACCAATGCTTTCGTAAAACTTCATAAAATTAGTGTCTGTGATATGAATGTCATGAACGATGACAGTTAATATATGGAGTAATTCCCGCATTTCTACAAGACTACTATTGTACAATCTGTGTAGATATTCTTCTGTGCACAGCTGCGATCGTGTAGGCGGGTTCATTGTTTTTAACGCTTCTATTTGCTTCTGAATAGATTCCAATAGCATCCCAAACAGAACATCATTGAAAAAATTTGCAAACACCTTTTGATAACGATGTTCTTTATCTTTGTACTCCACCATAAGTTTAAGGCACTTTATCAAGGTCATTCTTTCGGAGTAATAAAATTCCCAAATGTCGTCGATCAACGCTTTCATCGACGTAAAATCTATAAGCTGCGATGCGAAAGTTTCCGCGCAATTTCGATACTCATACTTGATAAAATTACATACTAAATCCCACGTAATCGTAGCGTCTAGGTTCTAGAAAAAGAAAGGTAATTCATTAAACGTAAGTTGAGTCGTTCTTCATCATGAAGGAGAGTAAAATATTCATTAATACGTACGAGAAGTGGGGCAAGTTTACTGATTAATTCGTACATTCTAGGGGATGGATCATTCTTGGGAATGTTCTGAAGTGACGCTTCCGTGAACGGCTTAAAAAACAACAGCCCTTCTTTGAGAAGCTTAGTTTCCTTCTTAATTTCATCTTCCACTAGTTGTCTCTCACATCGACACACCGTATCAGATATTAAAAACCATAATTCCTTGCAGTAACTTTCGTTCCACGTGACACGCATTCGTCATTCGTGATGGTGAAGATATGAAAAAGATGTATTTTTATAAGACGATAAAAATAGCGAAAGCTTTCTTAATTGATGAAAATATTAAATGTTTACTTACGGTAAACTTTCTACAGTAGGTACTTCCATTTCGGCTTATAGTTAATGTACAAAACATGCGAAGTACGTTATGAATTTCTCGTGAAATGCTTCAAATGTACGAAACTCAACAAAATACATCGTTTGAATATTATATCTTATTGCATGATTACACTACGTTACATAGTATTTAGAGGAAATGTTATAAACAATGATTGAGACATAACCTCAATCAATATATGAAACATACCAACCGATGCGAACGATTGGTCGACTACTACTTTTATTTAAACCGACGATGTACTAGGGATCCTAGAACACTTTGGCAGCACTGTCGTTGGCAGCACTGTCGTTGATTTCCCGCCAAAGGCTGGCGCGCAGTTACAATTATGGCTTCCTGTTAGCCGGACGTGTGTGATTCTCGTGAAATTATGTAATTTTCGTGTGAAAATTTATGTTGTTACTGTTAAAAAACGAGTGTACCCGATATATCGATACGCTTTTATCTGTTCTGACACAGAATTATCGTGTAACGATGTCGTACAAACTTATGATTAATCGACGACGGGCGAATAGATACTGCATACGTACGTTATCCTGCGAATGTCAATTTTCGTTCCAGATAAAGGTAAATAAGATCGTACGAACTGTTCATTTCTTGAATTTTCGACAATATTTCTAATGTAGACATGATTACGCGCGGAGTATACGCGAAATTTACACTTTACGCGTGGGATTAAATCTTAGGAAACCGTTGTACTTTACATACTATAGCAAGGTAAATAACTGTAGCAAAATATCATTCAAAATAACGGAAATTCGTCTGTTTCGTAAAGGCGCGAAGTAAGAAGGGCTGGCTTTCCAATAAACGTTGGAAGTAATAAGAATTGGGTTTGTAACAGGTACAGGAGAAAAATCATTCTCAAGAGAGTAAGGCGAGAAAGAAAAAGGCGCTGCTGTTGAGACAGATGTTGGATACATTTGTTACGGTTAATACCTGTAACTAGGTATAAGAAAGTTGGCAACTCACACGCTGGCTTATCACACGCTGCGTTACCGGTCGACGGCCGACTATATACTTTTCGTTTCTTGCAGAGGCCTGTTATCTATCAAAGCTAGCTGACAATTCTATCTGGTGCAAGTAACTTTTTCAAGACGAGTGCCAACACGTTCGAATATGTGTGTGTGTGTGTGTGTGTGTGTGTGCATTTGCGGTACACCTATACGTACGTACCAGATGTCGAATCGCTCGTTGTTAACGCAGTGCCCGAGAATCGTAATAAAAATGAAAATAAAAGTAAGACGGAAAATAAGACGACAGCCGCTGTAGAAAAAAAAAAGTGAAACGAGATGGTCTCGCTGGAACACAGTAGCAGGCGAAGAAAACGGTTTGCGAGGAAAGAAATGACAGCGGCGTCAGAGCGCCGACGCGAGGCGTCGAAGCGGCCGACGCCGCGTCGTAGACGCCGATTGTTCGCCAGTGCACGTTCGCCTTGAACACAGAGCGTATCGGGTGTTACATCGTCGACGCGGAAAAATACATTTCGTTCGGCTGTACACGATGTTGTCACCAGCGTGAGTGCGTCAACGAAGCAGAACCGTGTATCCGTCGGGATTACTATGCGACCTGCTGCGCGTCACTCTCGTAAATATACATATCTGTACCTACCTGTACCTACAATCGGTTATCTTTTGTAATCGACGTAACACGCGTCCTCGCGACGTTCGATTTGCCCTTGCTCGTATTTCGTGGATCGCGAGTCGATTGACGAGCTAGAACACGCGGCCACATCTCGTGAGCCTTGTATCGTTTCTTTGGTTTTTCTTTTTTTTTTTTTTTTTTTTTTAAACAAATTTCACTCGACAAACGGGGAGTCTCGATGGAGCATCGACGGCAAGCTCAACGATTCTGTTACCGATCATTTAGCCCGACATTGTTTCCGCGGCATTGACAATGTTCGAAAAAGTATCCTGCGAATGTAAAGCGTGAAATCATTGGGGAATGCACAACACCAGCGAACAGGTTCGGAGGGTTGCCAACAACTTGGCGAATATTTCATCCCGGTCTGCTCCCGGACGTGTTTGTTTCCATAATGTATGTACGTCGCGATTCTTGTTACTGTGGATGCATCCGTCGGGAAATACAACCTCGAGAACGCGTACTGTTCTCCGACGCGTACGTGGTACACGGCGCGCGTTAAAAGTATTCTCGCGTTTAATGCGACTTAGCGAAATTCGAGAGTGTTGCATTCGTGCATGCGGCAATGCGGTTCCTCCGAGCTTCTTGCTAGGTCGCCCTTTTACTCTCGTAATTCAATCGCGCGAATCGCGACAAGACGGAATCTCTCGTTCGTGAACATTCGCTGGCGTTCGATGTTGGAGGTAATTTCGTGGTTGCGCGTTGCACCAGCACGGGATTTTGTCGATCCCTCGGGAATGTTCCAAGTTACTCACGATCTTCTCAGATCCGGGAGGAAGATCTTCCGACCATGGAAATAACGGAACGCAGCTACCAATTACTAACCAATTTATGAACGATTACGCGAGGATTTTCCTCTCGTTTCCCCTCGTTTCGCGCGTCTCCTTTATTTGTTATTTCGGTTACATCGTTTACGGTATGCAGAGTTCTGCAGAGTTAACGCGTTCGCTGACAAACATAGCGACAAACGATCGCGCGAAATGTAATGCAAATATTTCCAGTGTTTGGAATCGCGCGCCAATCGTGTGTAATCGAAAGGCTTGCCCGACATGCTCCGTTTTTTTCAGTTCGCCACCAATTACGTCGTAATGCGTAACGCGTAGTTAGAGAAGAACGTTATCTAGGATCTGGAAGCGAGTGTCTTTCACGCTGACTCAAAGAAATCCGTGACGTGGACGAGACCGGCGTCGGTGATTGTATTCTACCTCGCGAGGAAGCGGATCGGTAACTCGGTCCTCGCGTAAAAAGCACAGAAGTTTGCTCGTCGACGAGAACATGCGTGTGGGCGCGCGTTTGACGAGCCGCAGCTGAGATGCACGTCGTGGCGAATCGTTTCGCGATGAACTGATCTCGCGATTCGACGGACGATACGCGCGTTTCCGGGTTTGTGTCCGTGATCGTGCGTGACCGCAGAGGACACAGAGGAGGTGGACGAGACACAAGATAAAGAACACGAGGAGAAGAAAGCGGCGGAGGAGTGAAAAATGAGGGCCTCGTTACTGTTGCTGGGGGGCATCGTGGTATTCTCACTCGCGGTCGCGAGGGCACTCTCTTGCGTATGCTCGCCATTCGAGTGTGATATTCTCACCGACGACGATTGTCCCGGAGGCCTCACCTGGGACCCCTGCAGGTAAGCCACGCGCCAGTTTCGCTCTCTCTCTCTCTCTCTCTCTCTCTCTCTCTCTCGTTTGCACTCTCAGCTAACTCTCAGGAATCTAGCCGTGCAATTTCTTGTCCAAACGAGCCCATTGACACGATCCCAGCGAACATAGTGCATTATAATACAGGCATTGTACGTGGCATTATAAGTAATTCTCTCCGCGGTACAGCGGAGGCTCTAAGTTTAAGGCATCGACAACCAGACTAGATTTTCGGCTAAAGTCGACAACCGTCGAATATACAATCGACATACATACATACATACATACATACATAAGCACATATTGTATATGAGAAGTCAGACTGAATTTCTTCATTTCGTTGTACATACACAGATATACAAGATTAATATTCAGTTCTCAAGGAACAAGTGATTTACTTTCATAACTTCATTAATCTTGAGCGATGATAAATTCCAACGTAAATTTACTGTGCTTCCAAATTTATGGAGGATGTTCCGTAAAAAGGTAAAAATAATACTAGAATATCCAGCAGCGAAAACTTCATAAATGTTTCATTAAAAAAGTTATGACAAAAATGTGAAACGCAGAGGTACATATACTTATGCATGCATTTCGAAATGTCGTTTGCATTTATGAATGGAAAATTGATATCAATGTGCTATTGAATTTATTGTAGATTAAATTTCATCGTGGTTATGCGAATGATTAATTCATCTCGCGTAGATGTTTCTCTATTGTGAACTTTTACTTTCAACGTCCGCCATAAGTAGAACAAAGGTACAGTAACAGAATCGCAAAGACAGTGAGCGTATATTACGTCGATATTGTGTCTTGTTTCATCCTACATTAAACCAACAATAAGAAAAAAAAAAGAGTATTAACGTCGCATTACACATTTTTATCATAACTTTTTAACGAAGCATTCATGAACTTTTTGCCACGTGATATTTTAATTTTATTTTTATCCATAGAACACAAAACTCTCAAGCATCTCTGGATGTCTTATACACGTTCGTAATACTCTTTCTTACGTGAAAGTATTTCGCGCTTCGTTTGCTCTCTTTGAAGTGATACTAAATATCAGACGACAATCCGTACCAAGGGAGAGATTAAGATCAAACTTCCAAATCTTTGTTGTTCCGAGTTTCCTGTCAATTTGTCACCACCAAAGACAATTGGTTTGTCACCACCAGGACAAAACTTTAATACTCGACCAATATTACTCGCTGTGTCAAGAGAGATTACTGTACAATAATGCAGTTTCCTCGAAATTTGTCCTGAATAAATCCTTGGAATTTATTTATTCATCGGATTAACTCTTCCCATGTTTCTTTTTTGTTTTGGTTTGTAACATCTTTTGCATCTTGTCTCTTCACCTTTTCACTATCGTTGCCAACAATTTTTTTCCAACAGACACTACCTGTGGAGAGAGAGTCAAAAGTGGTTATACATCTAACAAAAATGAGTATAACAGATTTATGGAGTTACCGAAAGTATACTGAAACTGAGACAGTTATGTGATAGTGTGTAATATTTATGCCATATGGAGAGACGTATAAAGACAAAAAAACTTGTAAATCGAACGAGACAAAGATAATATAAAATGTAGAAATTAGTTTAGCACCTTTTTTACATATTTGTTCGTTTTGCTTTTGGTTTATTCCAATAGCATTGCTCTTTAGATCATTTGGTATCGCAGAACAAGTTCTTCTTGCAATTGAGCTTGATTTAATAATTGTTCAAGTTCTCCGAATTTTCAATTTCCAAATTTTTATGCCGAGACGTTCTTCGTCGGGCATATCTAAATAATCCACACCATCTATAACCGTATAAATGTGACGATTTTTACTTTGCAATTTCAACATTGAATATCATAGTTGGCAGTGGTTAAGTTGAAAAATTAATTTTGAACAGAATATTTAGATAACTTAAAGTCGAATCAATCGAATTAATCTACGGAACATTCCAAGTTCATTAATTTCCCACTACAATCTCCGGATTTCTTGAAGTAATGGAAAATTTCTAGAGACATATTTGCGACAAATTTCGTGCCTTTCAGATGTATTTATATTCATATTAATCGTTTAACTCTCCTTGCATGTCGCGCACGGCAGGTTGCTAGCGTCGTTAATCACATCCATCAACCAAAAACCAATATTTGGCTCTTTTCATTCTTCTTGCAAACAGCATTCGACATTTCCTCGCGTCTGTCGTATATCCATCGGGGAGGGGGAGGATCCGCCGTGCAATTAAAATCCACAATAAAACAGAGACTCGGGTTCCTTTCCCCGAGGCTCTTTGTCGCGCAGCATTCTTTGTCAGGTGAATTTTATTCCGGTATTAGCGGTACGCTGGTGAAAAATAGGGTTTGATAGAGCGAAACTTGAATATTCAAACTTAGGGTGGGGGTGAACAAAAGCGTCAGTCATTGAAATTTCATGCGCATCGATCGACCGTATTGATCGCTCTTTCTTCGTTTTTTTTATTTTTTTTTTTTTTCACTGTGAATGTGAAAAAAAAAAAAACGTCTTTCAATTCTGACAGTGAATCAATTAAACCATTCCGTGGATCGATCCATAAATATTTCTTTGCCGAAATTCGATGCAAACCAAAGACACCTGAATCGCGCGTGTTCCACTGCAATTCGATTGAAATTTTCTCTTTCACTTGATTTCCAGAATTTGCGATTGAAAGGGATTTGATCGACGTTCCTTTCGTGTCGTGACGTTTAATGTAGAATTTGTAGGGAAAAGCAAAAGGTATATAAAAATTCTGTGAAATTCACAATCGTGACGATCGCAAAATTCAAAAAGGAACCTTTTATAGAAACAAAGGCAGATACTGACAAGGGTTAATGCTCGAGCAAATGTGTTTTAACAATCGTTCAAATATCTCGGCTAAATTGTTTGCCTAAATTCTTTTAGGTATTACTGTACGCTCGTAGAAAGACAAGCGAAACCCAATTAAAAGACGATTCCACGAGTTAACGACGCGTCTCCCGTTCGTCGAATCGAAAACTCGAGAGATAAAATTAGGGGTTGATATCTTCTCCATTATCTCGGTCGTTTTGAATTTGATACGCGTAGCCAACGTTTATCACGACCAGCTCTTCCAGGTAGGAACTATGTACGTACGTAGTAGGTACTAGGTCGGGACGGGACGCGATGGCTCGAATCGTGCTCGAAAATGTAAACGGAAGGGTAACGCAGCGAGTAAACGAGTGATTTCAAGGAGAAATAACATTTTACGATCGTCGAGAACTCTCCGTCGGGGCGAAAGTGAAATCGACGATATTTCAGTCGATATTCGGTGGCTTCTTGGCAAATTACTCGCGGTATCGATACCTGGCTTCGATTACCTTCTCACTCCGCTACTTACTCCATTGAAATCTTCCTTTTCAAACGGATGATTTATGGACAGTTCCACTCGGCGAATGAAAATCGTTTTCGGCAACAGCGTTTTCGCGTTAAAGGTAAAATATGACACGAGACCTGCGTGGCTGTAGCCGAGAGCAACAACGTTGCTACTGATTCGTAACGAGCCGTGCATTAATCCATTTCGTGACGTCGAGATCAATTAAGGGTCTTGCGATAAACGGGATTTGCAATACACGTGGCTGAAGCATTCTGAAGTTGTTTAATTAAATTACAAACAACGCCGGGATGATGGTAAACTGTACAATCATTCTCGCGTAGCGATCACTGATAACTGTTGTCACGTTTATTATCCTCGAGTGTGAGATCCTCTGGATGTTCCAATTGCGAAACACGTTTGTTTCAGACCACCGAATTTCTTCAGTTAAATTTCGTTTTCTGGCGATAGTGTTGAGAACGAGCAAACTGGACGTCACATTAGAAGCGCCATTTGTACGATGATTTTTGGGTTTTTTCTTTTCTTTACGAAGGAACCGAATGTTTTTCCATCGTACTGTGGGAATTTTGGTGTGAAAGGATTGTTTATTTAAGAATTTTGTTTAACAGCGATTGTAAGATGAAGATTAATTAACACTATTTTCTCTTAATCTCTACGTTTACACTCTAAACTCGCTACTCGCTCACTCAAGACTCGCAACTGTACTCACTGAACGCTCGAAACTCTCTGACTCTTTTCTTTCTCATCTGCACGAAACATCCCTCGTTTCCCAGGTCCCAGGCCTGACTTTCGCTACAGCACGTGGCACGCTACTCGAGATAATATTTGGCAACAATTGTTGGACACTGAAGAAAGTTCATTTCCCAGAATTTGCTCATCACACAGTACTCTCCAGTGAATGGACATCGATCTCACCGATACCGAGTTCCAACAGACGCGAGTTCCCAGCTGTGAAGCAAAGAACCACTCCGACAGATCAGATCAATTCGCGTGGCACGAACGATTCAATTGCGTTTACTTTAATCGTAGCTCGTCTAACGAAATCGCGGGGAAACGCTTCGGTAGCATTTACAAGCGAGACGCGAAGAGAACGCTGCATTTCCTCGCAACGTTCAGCGAGTCTCGATTTCGAAAAGCTTGTTTCACGATACGATACGATGCTGTTGTGTTCACCGTACGAACGCGCGTGTTGCAACGTTTCGACGTTGAAAGACGGGGTGGTTGTTAAAAGCCCGTTGTTGTTTTTATTCCGCCTGTTTACGCTTTACGACGTTTGAGGATGTGTATCAGCGCGCAAAATGTTAACGTTACGTCAGCGGTCCGATTGTTTTGCCTCCCGCAGATTGCAAGTGAGAGTCGAAACATCTCCGAGATGAAATTACACGAACAAGAAAGAAAGGACAGCGAGGAGATCCCGTGGCGGAGAGTATTTTTCATCAAGTGTTTGTGTCGCGGTAGTAAATACTTCATCACGAGGTAAACCGGATGTAGGCGAATCTTGTTTTGTATTATGCCGGTTATAAAGCGCGTGACGGCAGGGAAAATTGTTTCACAGAGAAAGAGAGAGAGAGAGAGGACGAGAGGGAGAAACGCAATATAAAAGAATTGATTGCCCTCGATTCAACAACGAGACCGAGTAATAAAACTGCTACTCGTAGACATTTTCTGTACAAGGCACAGCAATCCTTGCTTCCTATCCATTATTTTTTCCTCTATACTTTCTGCTCCCTTCTAACTGACAAGAAAAGTTCGACGATTGGAAAATTAAGAGAAAGAGACAAAAAAAAAAAAAGAAAAGAATTTGAAACTTTGCATGAATGTGGTTCATATTCGCACGCACATGTAGTTCATGTTCACACTGTGATGGCAACATAATGAGACAATTTCGTCTTCTTCCTACGGTGGAAATCTTTCAACCTCTCCAAAGAGATCTTGGCCTTTCATTTTTATATTTCGTGTTTAAACAACACTTGCGCAAGACTTCAAATTTTGTACGATTTGCGCAAACTTCTCTTTACCAGGTTAAGTACATACAATTTCTGGAAAGGAATAGATTTTTCCGCATATTTCCCAGACTCCCGCTGGAAAACCGTAGAATTATTGCAGATTTGCTTTTTTTCTTTTTCTTTTTCTTTTCGAAATCATTGACAAGTTAATCACTTGCCCGATATATATTTCACTTTAACGTTGCGATGCATGCTGGCGATTATCTATTATTTAGGTTTGACATTTTTCAGAAGCGATCTAAGGTAACATGCTTCAGCCATAAATATCATAATTCCCGATCTGACATATCATGTGTGTGAGTTCGCCTTGGCAATCGTTTTCACATGACAGACAGAAAAAAAAAAAGAAAAAAAATAGCATTTTATAAAAATTAAAGATCATTTTAATTTTGTGAAAAATATTGTAAACATGTGTTGACAAAATTTTGTGAAAAGTATTGTAAACATATGTTATTTACCATTTTCGAGAAAAATGCTGAACAAAAATAACGCGAACATAACAGATTCGGTGTCAATCGAATATGCTAATCAAATTGATTTGTCTCCCAAAGTAGCTTTAAAAATCCTCCAATTCTTCTTTATTATTCTTATTTTTATTATTTCGCTACTTTATCGTACGTTGCATTACATTATTTACATTCCTAGAATCCCTCATGACTTATGAATTACTTCCTTTCTCTAATGGGTCAGATTCCAAGTAAACGATCAAATCAGTTCCATCAAACTTTCGAACATCCTCCGTGATTTTTTTCCCCCATTTTCTCGACGTTATTCGGTACAACAAATTGAATTTCGCTTATCTACGATTGTTGCGTTACACGTTGTTGAATTTGTTTTCCTCGGAGGACGCGCGATATCCACGCCCCACGCGGCGAATCGATTTTCATTTCGACAGATTTTCATTTCGTTTTATAAACTCGCGGCGATCGTTTCTCCGTTATTTTCATATTAATGCGCTGACGAATCAGGGAAGGGGAACTCGGAGAAGAATTGATAGATCATTTCGCGCCAAGACTCACGCGAACGACGGTAATTGTTTTCAGATGCTGCAAGGTGTGCGCTCGCGTCGAGGGAGAGCCGTGCGGTGGACTGTTCGGTTTCTCCGGAAGTTGCGCCGACGGCTTACAATGCGTCATCAAAAATTTGCTGCCCAACACCCGGGAGGTGGACGAAGGAGTCTGCACGAGTAAGTGGAATTCTGACTTTTATTCTCGTATTTATCGCCTGTCTCTCGTTTTTTGCCAACCTTTGCTTTGGTCCCTTGGCGTCGAATTGACACAATCGGGGAGGAGAAAGAAAGAAAGAAAAAAAAAAAGACTTGCGCAATGAAAGGACAAATATATTCTTTTATGCAAAATTGAATCGTACAGATGTTCAATCTCGTGTCCGACCTTGTTTAACTTTAACTTTTAACTTGTTGAACGTTGCAACAATTTATTTTCGATTTTCACTTGTCGCCATTGTGCTCGTAACTACGGATGCTTATGCTCACCTTCAAATTGCATATAAAATTGTTATAAAATAATTATAATAACGCGGATTATCCGTTCATTTGGCAAGTACATGGAAAGTATTCTGTTCAGTGGCCGAAATGAATCTCTAAACTTCATTCCTATAATTCAGAAAAATGTGAACTATCTGCTCTACTTTCAAATTTTAAAATATATAAAATAGAGTTTCAACTGCGCTTACGTGCGCTTACGCAGAATAATAAAACGTGTCAAATTGACATACGAGGGACAGATGAAAGTCAACGAGTTTGCAATCCATTAATTTTTAACGTTGAAAGAAAAAAAAAAAAAGCAAGAAAGAAAGAGAGAAGAACGATCAATGGCAACGTGACTGCAAAGGAAGAATAATGGTGCGTAAATTTATGGACCGATTTAAATCTCTTTGCGAGTCGATTTTTAGGGTCGCGGTGATTAATAACCGGTGTGTGGCCGGTTCGTGTAACTTTTGCCAATCGATTTTTATCGCAGCTCGTGGCTGCGTGCAGTACGTCTGTTAAATTTGATATATTCGATAACAGAAGATAAACAAACTCTTAATTAATGCTTTTAATTAATCCGCCTTAGCTCGAAATCAGACAATTTTTAAAATACATTTTTTGTGCAAAACTTATTCTCATTGCAATAATACCAACACGTTTCTTGCACACACGTCGCTTGTGGCAATAATATATTCCCTGATTTTATTTTATTCCCGAAGAATATCAAAACACATCTCTCATCCTCATGTTTCGGGAATCGCTGTAACTTCAAAATTAACAGATAAATTGGTACCTTGGCAAAACATTTTGTTTCAAAATCCCTATCTCTCTCTTTAAATATTTGAAATTCGCGAGTGTCGATAGACTGTCTCTGTGACTGATCGTACGCACGCCTATCGATAATTTGACGATAGTTTCTCGATACTTTGGTAAAACGATCGTGTCATCAGAGAGTTTTCACTCGACTACAAGGGCTACAAAAAATAATGTACGCACATAACAGTCCCTGTCGTATACCAAATTGCATATAGTTCATTTTATCCTCCACTATTTTTTCGTTTCGTTCGCGATTTGCTACGAATGAAACAATTCGCGTGTTTTTTTTTTTTTTTTTTTCTTTTCGTAAAAGAACTCGATATATTTCGACCGATAAT
This sequence comes from Frieseomelitta varia, assembly GCF_011392965.1. Classification (NCBI taxonomy): domain Eukaryota; kingdom Metazoa; phylum Arthropoda; class Insecta; order Hymenoptera; family Apidae; genus Frieseomelitta; species Frieseomelitta varia. The sequence continues at coordinate 1,468,786 of NW_025110018.1, read as the reverse complement.
TTGGACAAAAGTCAAAGTTTTTGATATACAGCGTTTATTAACATAGAATTTCACTGTTAAGGCGAAAGTATCTTTTCCATAGTTCTTCGTAGCGTTTCCTGAATAACATTCTACGACGAGACATCTCGTTCATAGCACCTCGCTATGATTGATATATTTATTGAACAAGTACAATATATATAGTGTTAATGATGCACAGTTTCAATCTCTGGAAAAATAATATCTTCCACTATTTTTTAAACTTTTGTAAGAAGCAATAAGCAATCTTTATGTGAATTATTCTAACGATTGTCAATTCAGGACTCAGGAATTTGTCTTCAGAAGTCTCTCCTTCTGAAATTCTTTTGTTTTTCTTACGTCGTTGTTGCAGCTTTCACTCTAAGCGTCTGTTCAGGTATTATACCATTACATTACAAATGACGAGGAAGGGGGAAGTCCGAACTGTTAGCTAGATTTAAGCACGATGTTCCTTCAGAATGCACAAGTGCACAAGATCCAGTGATGCTTTCCAAAGTAATTAATTAAAAACATAATAAATATATATCGCGAGATCGTCAACCGAGGAGAAAAAGAGGCACTCGTTTGCTAATCGCGTTGAAATGACGTTAACGAGGACAACCTTTTGCGGTCGTGATTATCGACACTCGGGATGGTAATAATAGTATTTTACCACGGGCACGTAACGGTGTCTGGGAAAATTGTACAAACATATTGTTTCTGTATGTGGTGGCGGTTTTTAAAAAAATCCGGCGGAACGATGTAAAAATAACGAGATATTAATTGAAATACATCAGTCATAGATTCAAAAATAATCTATATATTACATAGAATATATATGTTTTATAGAAATAATCTGTATATTATATAATCTATATTATTAATTTGAGTGATATATCATATGATATTATCACATTATCATATAATGTTATTAATATAAAATATTATTATTAATATTATTATTAATAATAATATTAATATTATTATCATATAATATTATTTGAGTGATATATAATATTAATTGAAATACTTCAGTCATAGATTCAAAAATAATCTATATATTACAAAGATTATATAGTATATATATGTTTTATAGAAATAATCTGTATATTATATAATCTATATTATTAATTTGAGTGATGTATTGTATGATAATATTAATATTATCATATAATATTGTTTGAGTGATAATATTATATAATCTATATTATTATTTGAGTGATATGTAATATTAATTGAAATACTTCAGTCATAGATTCAAAAATAATCTATATATTACAAAGATTATATAGTATATATATATGTTTTATAGAAATAATCTGTATATTATTAATTTGAGTGATGTATTGTATGATAATATTAATATTATCATATAATATTATTTGAGTGATATATAATATTAAAATACTTCAGTCAGAAGTAGAATCAAAAATAATCTATAACAGATAAAAATGATAGATAATATTGATTGGTGTAAATGAGAAAAGAATCATTGAAGGTGAATATTCAATAGTCGGTTTGAAACTTTCGAACGAATGAAAATGTATTTCTAACCAAATTTTAGAAATATATACATATCATGAACATGGAACTTGCATATTTCTTGCCCTAGTTTCAATTCAGCTGATCATTTGGGCCAAATTATTACAGAAAATAGAGAGGGTTAACGAGAGGTAGAAAAATATAAAGGTTACTGACAATAGAGAAATATAAAAATATAAAGGTATAAAGAATTATAAAAGAATTGCACTGTTGAAATATTTATAAACTGTGGAATCTCTAAAAGTCGAATGATCGTTCCATTCCCAAAGTGTCTCTATTTTATTTTCAAATTTCGATTAACATACGTCTAATGATGCAGTAAAGTATATTTACCATTGATACACATTTCATCATTATCATCCTAAAGAAAGTATGGTATTTCGTAAATGAATTTAGGGACAATCGAGTAGTTACAAAAGCTGGTCTAAATTAAAGAAAGAGAGAAAAAACAAACGAAGACGAGTAATTGTAATTCCTTAACGCAGCAACGAATTCAGTAATGAAAAGAAAGAAAGGAACGCAGAAGCGATGGTACGGACACGATCTTGCAGAGTCAATTGATACCTGGTCGATTCGTCTTAAGCTTTTCAAAGGAACGAGCTTTTCTTTTGCAAGTTTTATAAACGCTTTGCACTCTCGGCACCCGTTCGCGACGAGCAGCAATCTCTTCACCGATTCGACGAGATGGTGCACGACGGTGATTTCGAATAAAATTACAAACGATATTTCGTTCGAATTTTTTCTACGTTTCCCGGGAAAGGTGTTTTCCTCGCCTCCGACTCTTGGTTAAATCGCGTCTCATCTGTTTGCCAATTGACGATCGTGCGCACCTGCAACCGATACGTGAGCTTTGTCTCGTTGTTCTCCGTGCAACTCGGCCAACTTTGGCTGTATCTCTTTGCCGCCCCTCGCCGCGACTTCACCCTTTATTTCTTCTTTGAGCCCCGGTCCCTTCGTTCGAACTTCTTAACTTTCGACTTTGAACAGAGTCGAGCCGTGACGGTGGAGGGAGATACGAGAGGGAGAGACAGCCCCAGCCGCGAATTTAATTGAACAATTTTTCCGCTGCGAGGTCTACGTTGTTATTACTTTGTCCCTGGTAGAGGCGGAGAACAACTGCGATGATAAAAGAAACTTTTTGATAGAAATGAAAAAAAAAAAAGAGAAAAAAATAGGGGGAAGGTAAACGAAAAAGCTTGGATTTTGTTGGAAAAGAGAAACGGGAAACCCGTCGTCGGGTTTAAAAATCTTGAGAGAAAGGAGACGAGAGAAAGGATTTCGGACGTTCAAAGTTATACTGTTGCAAGATATATACGTTAGAGTCGTGATACGTACGTACTATCTGTTTTCCTTAGTCACGTTTTACTGTGAATTCTTTCTTTCGAATATAGTATGTATGTAATTGCTGTATAATGCGCAACGCGACTATTATTTACAGTTGTTCACGAAAGTATTCAAATTTATATATTGTACAAAATAAAATATAACGTAAATATATAATTTGTAGTATTATAAATTAACTTTATTATGATGTTATTATAAATTTATTTATATTATATATAGTAATTTAAATTACAATTGTAATAAGTAATTTAAATAGTAATTTAAAATATAATAATTTAAATTATTATATATATATATATATATATAATTTAAATTATTATATATATATATAATTTAAATTATTATATTTTAAATTACTATTTAAATTACTTATTATAATTATATTTTAAATTATAATACTTATTATTTAACAATACTTATTATTTAACTTATAATTTAAATTATTATATTTTAAATTACTATTTAAATTACTTATTATAATTATATTTTAAATTATAATACTTATTAATTATAATTTAAATTACTATATATAATATAAATAAATTTATACATATATATATGTGTTATAAAATATTTTAAAATTTTATTAACACTTTAAATATATTAAGAAATCAATCTAAAGATATATATATATATATATATACAAGTTACAAGATATTTATTAGAAACATATACCTAGCAAAAAATTAGTGTATAGCATGAAGCTTGTATAATAAGTGTTAAATATGACCCTACTAATGGATAATATAATGGATAATTGATCGTTTAAAGAATTTTGTTTCTTTCTGCGAAATTTACGTGCAGGTTACGAATTTGTGCGGGTAAATCAATCAAAAAGCAGCAGCAAAATTTGTTTCATTTAAAATTCCATTTTCAAGAAGATTGAATTTGAAACTCTGTCATGCGTTTCAATTGCATTTTACCAATAATGTTGTGAACTCTGGAATTAAATCTTAAATGGAAAAAAAAACTTTATTCTACATTTTTCACTTTTCTTCTGCACGTAGAATAATTAACTCGCTACTCTGTAATCAAGAATCCAGCAAATTGATCTCCAAATTCGATTTCCTCGTAAACGAAGCCTCGAACGACAAAATTTCATTCCTTCTTTTCGACTTGATGGAAACATTGTGACCTTTTTGTGTAGCACACGCGATATATTCATAAAAAAAGATTCTTATTCGAGTAAAGAACGACATCGAGCCATTTTCGCGTGTGACATTATAAAAAGAACTGGTGTACCGATATATCCAACAAAAAGGAATCGTGGACATTTCGATCGATGAACATAATCACCTGCGCCTTTAATATGTAAATATCGGCCATCTTTTATTTGCAGTCGTTGCATACGTTAAGTCTTGTATACATTGAACCACGGAGACTGTGGTTTTCACACCTTTTGTGTGTCTCCGGGGTGGGGAGAAACGCGACGCGGTCGTTTGTAAGTAAAATCAGAGATTTTCAATTTCGTAGTGTTTCATAATTGGAAACCCTCTCGTTGGAGGAGTCTCTCTCTCGGTTGGTAGGTGGTGAAAGAAAATAAAGGAGCCGGCTCCGCTCGAAATCTCTTTCCCCTTTTCGATCGAACCGCTCTTCAGATTCGAGATCCAACGGCACTCCGACCGGCGCTTCGATACTAATTACTCGCACCATCTTCCCGTTATTATCTTAAAATGACAGGTAATTGAATTACCTTGATTGAATTCCCTCGCTTTGAGAATCACGACTACCTGCCTCTTTCCCAGATACGTGAAACGTACCTGATCGGGCAAATTAGCGCTGAGAAAGTGCAGTCTGAAGGGTTTGATTCACGTCTTTTCAACGTCAAACGCTTTGTTTTGTTGTCTAGCCCTATATTTCTCTAACACGTCCTTATTTTCCTTCTCTATCATTTTCTATCGATGTCAGACATCGTCTTGCTTTCGACACGTTTGACGAAATTTCATACGAATTTTACTAAAATATTACGCGTATCATACACGAATATTTAATTCTTGATATTAAAATAATAGGTTTTCATTTTATTTTAATATCAAGGCAATAGATCTTTATTTTACAAATGTAAAATAAAATTACAATGTGAGATTATAGATTTCTATTTGCAATTCAATTAATAGATTAATATTTGTAATTTAATTCCCACAAAATACTATAGTGCAAAGTATCTGTATATTGCTCTAACATGTCCTTTTTTCCTTTTCTATCATTTTCTATCGATGTCAGATCTCGTCTTGCTTCTGACACGTTTGACGAAATTTCATACGAAATTTATACTTTAATTTTACTAAAATATTACGCGTATCATACACGAATATTTAATTCTTGATATTAAAATAATAGGTTTTCATTTTATTTTAATATCAAGGCAATAGATCTTTATTTTACAAATGTAAAATAAAATTACAATGTGAGATTATAGATTTCTATTTGCAATTCAATTAATAGATTAATATTTGTAATTTAATTCCCACAAAATACTATATTGCAAAGTACCTTTATATTGCTCTAACATGTCCTTTTTTCCTTTTCTATCATTTTCTATCGATGTCAGATCTCGTCTTGCTTTTGACACGTTTGACGAAATTTCGTACGAAATTTATACTTTAATTTTACTAAAATATTACGCGTATCATACACGAATATTTAATTCTTGATATTAAAATAATAGGTTTTCATTTTATTTTAATATCAA
>NW_025110018.1:1426205-1463009 GCF_011392965.1 Frieseomelitta varia | reverse complement strand
TGACACGTTTGACGAAATTTCATACGAAATTTATACTTTAATTTTACTAAAATATTACGCGTATCATACACGAATATTTAATTCTTGATATTAAAATAATAGGTTTTCATTTTATTTTAATATCAAAGCAATAGATCTTTATTTTACAAATGTTAAAAATTACAATGTGAGATTATAGATTTCTATTTGCGATTCAATTAATAGATTAATATTTGTAATTTAATTCCCACAAAATACTATATTGCAGAGTACCTCTATATTGCTCTAACATGTCCTTTTTTCCTTTTCTATCATTTTCTATCGATGTCAGACCTCGTCTTGCTTCTGACACGTTTGACGAAATTTCATACGAAATTTATACTTTAATTTTACTAAAATATTAATTTTACTAAAATATACGTATCATATACGAATATTTAATTCTTGATATTAAAATAATAGGTTTTCATTTTATTTTAATATCAAAGCAATAGATCTTTATTTTACATATGTTAAAAATTACAATGTGAGATTATAGATTTCTATTTGCAATTCAATTAATAGACTAATATTTGTAACGTAATTCCCACAAAATATTGCAAAGTATCATTTTTTGTTACGTTTAATTTGTCGATAGTATTTGTCAATAGATCTTTATTTTACAAATGTTAAACCTTAAAACGTAAGATCATAGATTTTTATTTGTAATTTAATTCCCACAAAATGCTATACTGCAAAGTATCATTTTTTGTTGCGTTTCATTTGTCGATAGTATTACCTTTGCAGATATCAATTTTCGTCCCATGCAACGCCGCTGCATTGTTGAATTTTTTCGCAAGTTATTAAGTTACGAGCAACGCATCCCCCATCTCGCAGTACGATCCAATTAATTTCCGTTATTCAACATTTTTTTTTTTTTTTCTTCTTTTGTCAACGATACTCTTGTCGTTTTAACGCATCGACGACACGTCTCGTTTCGAACCATCCCGAGGTATATTCGTAGAAATAGAAACGCCCGCGACGATTAGTACCGGCGGTAATCGACCTGTTAAACGGCTCGTCGTAGCGAGTGATAATAAATAAATTTATTAACCGTTCGAGTTCGGCGGTGCCTCAGCCGCTAAAGTTGTAAATCAATTTTCACGGCAATTCAGCCCATTTCGCGGGCGGCGAAAGTTCGGTTGGAAAACGGTTTAAGAAAGGGGTTGAGAGGGCGGTGGGTGGGCGCAGGCTCTGTTCGCGAATATGCATACCTCCGTTGAATTTAAGCCGATGCATATGCACTAGTACTTGACTTGTGGAAGCTCAGGTACTCAGTATTCATGGAATATCGTTGCTCGAACGTAGTAAGAGGTCGCGAGGTAGGAGGAGGGGAGAATAGAGGTAGATGAACAAATTAGTTTAGGTCCTTTATATTTACATTACCGTGGCTCCATTTAAAAATGCTGCTGGCACGAGCACGCACGCATCGTAAAACTTCAACTTACGTTTCGCGGTTCGAAAAGCATCTTCCATCTCGTCGTAATATCCATCGCCATTTTAACTGAGGGATAATAGAGCGAGCGATAAACCTGTATATTGTATATAATCTGCGCGGCGGTCGATGAAAGTGAGTGAAACAGACAGAAATAGGCAATGGGTATCATTTTCAAAGTGGGACCAATTGAAAAAAAGGGTATCTTCGCGAAGTCGGGAACGTCCTCTGAATAGAAAAATTCGAGAATAATTCAACAGACCGAGACCGAAACGCTGCGTTACGTGAAGTTGGTTACAAGAAGGTATTTTTAAAGTAGCTATTAATGTTAAATTTGGGACATTGATTTTCTAATTTGAACCGCAGACGTTCTAAATCGGACTCGTGTGCTTTTTATTGTTTTAAAGAAGGACTTTATTTAAGAGCATACTCGTGTGTATTATTAAAAGGTAGAGGAATGACTCTGGGAGATATTTTGTGGCAAATTGTGTACGTAAACTGTAAGAAAGTCTAAATATATTGGAGAACATATCAGAAAATATCCTCCCACAAATCGTTGAAGCACGTTGTTGGTTTCAACGATTACATTCGCAATTTCTTTACATTTCTATTTTTTGTTTTTTTATTTCTATTGCGAACATTTGTTTTGTATTTCATTTATTATTACACCTTCCATCTGGACTTTTCTAATTTGACGGTATCGAAGTGTTTATAACTTTATAATGAATTGCAGGTCGATCTTTAATGGCTCTTAATGGGTTAAGAAAACGTAACTTAATCTGTCCAGTTGAAGAGCCATTAGAGCTGGCTCAATTTTGAAGAAAACCTAACCTGCTCAATTTTAATCTTTTACGTGTAACAAGCTGCTGCAAATATCAGATCTCTTAAAAAAAAAGAAAAAAGAATTCGAGAACATATTTATCAGTCAAAAGCTACAGCTTATATTAAATTAAATTGGATTTATATCACAGTTCGAAAAACAAAGAATATCATCACTTTTACGGTATTTTCTTTTGTTTCCATGTCGCAGTGTTCCAAGCTGGAATGTACTGGAACTACAGCCTCGTGCTGTGAACGACGTCGCGTAAGTTAATTCGCGTGTGGTCGAATTTAGGATTCACAGTCCAAATTCGGCAACTTTCCCGTATCTATGAGAGAGAGAGGCATGAAATTTTGACGCCCTTTAGCATCTCCTGCTCGCGGAAATATTTAATTAATTACGCTGTATAAATTTGTTTTGCCCATTTGCGAGCAACTCGTTCGCTCGCGAGGCAAGGGGACCGAAATAACGCGCGTTTAATTTTCCGCTCGTGGACGATTAGACTTATAAATCGATTAATATAAATCGTGTCCGTGTGTTTCGGCGGCCAAGTTAGACAGAATCGATGTTCATTACAATCGACTCAATTAACCACCCGCTGATTTATTTATTCCAACGATCAGCGAGTCTGTTTCTACGCAATGCGCGTCAAACTATCGCTCGCGATTGAAGCAGATTAAGTTTTACCACCTTCTACGTTCTATATTTTTTTTTTTCTCCAACTCGAGCAGGCTTGTCTTATCTTTCGAATTGCGAGCGCACCCTGCACGATCGAACGTTCCGATGAAATACAATGGAAAAAGAAAAAAAAAAAAAAAAAAGAAAGGGAGAAATATACGCGACTCGAGAAAGTCCGCCGATACCTTCGATATTGTATAATTCATCGATGCAATAACTCCTCGCGGTACAAGAGATACGGGCAATAGTTTTATTCGAGATTGGGATTCTGCTCGGTACGCGTATGTACGTCGTGATGTTTAAACGTAGGGAGAGGTTAGCGATAACTTAAGCTTTGCGTCCATTTGAGAGATTCTCGCGAGAATTACTCTCAAGTGTTGTGTCCATTTGAGAGCAGCTTTGAGAATTTTCACTCTCTGAGAAAGACTGAAATCGAAGACTCTCCGAGAGCTTACTATCCGATAGAACCGTGTCCATTTGAGAGTTCATTGTCTCTGGTCCTACTCACTGTGGTGTTTAAGATCGAAACACGAGTGTGAACAGTGACGTCGCTATCGTGGAAGTGCGAAAAATGTGTACCCTCAGTAGTTGCTCATAATATTTTAAGAAAAACGAAAAATCAACATAAAAAGAAGAGTTCAATAATTTAAATTATTATAATTATTATAATATTAAATTATTATAATTATTATAATATATTTATGTTTATATTTATATTTAATAATATTTATATATAATATTTAAATTATTATATAATAATTATATTATGTAATATTTATATTTATATTTATATATAATATTAAATTGTTATATAATAATTATATTATATAATATTCATATTTATATTCGCATATAATATTTAAATTATTATATATTAATAATTATATTATATAATAATTTAAATTAAAAGAAAATTAGTTAATTCAATAATTTCACTTTTTGGCCACGCTTTCTTCATTGTATTCTTCTCGCACGAGAAGTACTCTCAGGATTTTGAAACCGGTTTCGAATTCTCGGGAGTAACACTCCGAGAGTATAAATATTGCGTCCATTTGGTCGACTCTCAGACAGTTGAGCGATTCTCTCAGACAGTGACTCGCAGAATAGTATCCATTCGCTCGTATCCATCAACTCGCGACAGTTTTACTCTCCATTATTCGAAATACCTTCGAGCGTAAGTAAAGAAAGAAAGAAAGAAAAAAAAAAGGAAAACAAGCAAAAATGAGTGAGTCAAGAGGGAGAACTGGGAATTGGGGTTGAACGAAATGACAGAGCGCTGAGGGATGGCCGATCATTATCTCGTGGTGGGACGTGTTGCTGTTCATTGAGACGAGAACAGGGCAGTTCTCGGTGATGTTGCTTGACGAGCTTAAGGAAAAACGAGGAAACGAAAATGGGGAAACACGGCGGGATAGATATCTGAGCGTTCACGGGCCATTTCCTCGGGCCGTTGCTCACACAATGACGTTATTGCGTTTTCGAGGTTGGTTTTCGGCGGTTGGTGGTCGAAGGTCGGCCGGTAAAACCGTGGGCATCCGAATTCGTCAACCACCGGGCATTATCGGTTTTCGGTCGACGTAGCTTCGTCTGAATTAGCCGATACCTGCGATACACAAGTATCACGTCTTTTTCTTCTCTCTTTCTTTGGCCCTCCTTTCTTTGTTGGGAAAGACAGGGCGGGCTGTTTATGGAGAAGTGAGACTAGTCAATTGAGTTTCGAGGGTGACACACAGCGGAATACAGATTTAAGCAGGTTGCCGACGAATCGGGACAAAAATGCTACGCGCGATATATGCGTATAATAAAATATCGGAGCGCGAAATGGAATAAGTAGACCGCGGGTTTTTGCGCGTTTGTAGAAAATTGAATACATACGAAAGTGCAACACGTCGAAACACATGAAATATCGAAAATGGGATATTTGTTGCAACGCATGTGTGGTTGGTACAAACAAATTTCCGTCTGTACTTCCGACTTGCTTTAATTATGTTTATAAAACAATTTCAAAACGCGCGCGAAAATATTAAGAAAGGCGGAGTATCTGGAAATAAATAATTGACGGTCAAGAGTTAATTGCTAACTTGGAAATAATTATCAAAGCGATAAGTGATAGAAAATTAATTCGATTAATAAGGTTAGAAGATTAAAAAAAGAGAGGAAGACAGCTACCTATAGATATAGATATAGAATAAACGAAGAATACATTTAAAGTCACAGTAAGAATTGAGCAAAGTCGAAAGTAGCTTTACGATATAGATTTATATCTTTCCATATCCAGAGAGGACCGACAGTTGAGTTACAGTTGTACAAGAACGTGAGGATGATACGTGCATCGGATATAAACGAGTGTTTAGGATAAAGGCATGTAAATAAGGTCCATTTCTAAGCTACGAGGCTGCCATAATGCGTATGTAATATTACACTCTTTCTACGGAGGGAAATCAGTTGACTATTCGGACGGAAATTCAATGATAACAAAACTCTAACACGTCTGATGCATTATGTAACTCCATTTTTGACCGGCGCGAACCTCGAGCGTGTAACATATGAATAACGTTGGATTCACGTTTTTTTTAAAAAAACGCGTCGCATTGTCGGACGATCTTCAACTCGACGTCCTCGATGCTGAAAAACAATTTTAATCCCTTTGTGAGCGTTGCATTTCGTTTAGATCTCATCGAGCCTGCCGCGCCGTGCGTCGTTATTTAGGAGAACGAAAAAAGAAATGGAAAGAGCTCTGACGTTCCTCCCAGTTATTATTTCGTTTTTAAATGTACGCCGCTGCATCCAGTTAGCTTCACGTACATAGCACACGTTGCACTGGCCGTGTTTTTTTAAAGCGAATTCACTGAGAGATAGACGAGAAATATTAAGAGGATATTATCGACAAAAATCCCGAAAATATTATAAATATTTCGATAGTTTTAAGTGGATGGAAATGCCGAGGCATTGAGTTTATATTTAGAGTCAATGCACTGTCTATTGTGCAACAAATAAAATGATAATTTCGAAAGTAGCAAGAATATCTCGCACACGAGGTAAAATGACATCTATCTATTATTTAAACGTCGAATTTAATTGAACGATAGTATTACATATGTGTGTGTTATAAACTTGCAAAATTTAACGGTGAACTTACAAGGAATTAATTTTGGAAAATTAACAATTAAAAATAAATATCTTAAGGGATTGATAATCATCGAGAGACAATGGGATCGCTGATCGTCACTTGCTATTTGCTATTTGCTATTTGTTCAAAATGTGGGTTTCGAAGTTTCCAACATCACCTTTATTTTCCTTTTCAATCGGACCTATTATTTCTTTCTAAATTATAAATCGAAAGAATATTATAAATGCCAGGTAAAAAAGTATACAAAAGAAGCACTGAGCCAACCATCGATTCTAAACCTAATTAAAGAGATAATTTCGTCTCGACGATGACATATTTTGTCTTCCTTTAGCTGCTTGCGCTGGTAATTGGTTCGCGGACCATAACGAGCGACCACAAACCGTATATTACACAATAATTCGTCGCTTTCTTTTCCTTTTGAACTCGTCGGTGAATGACTATCACTGGATAGAAATGATTACGAAGTAATAAATTGCCTTGAAACTGCGAGAATGTTGCAATTTTGGGGCAAAAAGTTCGTGCGTGGCGCAAGAGGTCCAAAAACCATACACGACTTTCTGTCATTTTTTTACAATTATTTCATCGTATGTCTCACAATTTCAAAATTTAACTCAAGCGTGCAAGCAACGTAAATTCACCCTGTATATTAAACAAAGTAAAACAGCGGGTTTGCCCTCGCGTGATAAACTCGTCGGATTGTGGCGAATGATGCGTATAGAGCACCTCCGCGAAACTCGTATATCTTCGGAAAGACAGAAGAACACGCGACCGCAACAGTCGCGCAGCGCAAACGGTAGCCAGCTTTCTTCTCTCTGTCCGTCTCTGTACGGCCGCGGATTAAAAATGAAATTACGCGCACTCGAGTGAGCTCTGCGGTGAAATATTGACCGTGCAACATTATCTGCACGAGCCACACGTATCCTGTGCGCATACATATAGCCATAAACAGCGTATGTTGCGCGCATCGTTTGCATGGTCGCAAAGTGATATCGAGCCCGATTAACCAGCACGAGCACGTTGTACCCTCTTGACGAGTAAGGCAAGATCCTCGGTCACCCGTGAACAACGTTTATGCGATAAATTAATCGCGACACTTCAAAGCCCCGCTGTACGAAACATAATTACGCGAGCGCTCAGTGGACGAACGGTGGACAGTGAAGGGCGAATTTTTTCAAACGAAAAAATTCCCCCCCCCCCCTCCCTTCGTGTTTGCTTAATCGAGCTTTTTATTTATTACCCAAACCATTGATTAATCAAAGTTAGCGAATCGTGATCCTTTCTCTTGTTAAATTGTTGTACGGACACTGAGAACAGAGCAGTTAGCTCTTTATCGCGAGGAAATCAAATGAAGGAACACGACCAATTATGATAATGTAAAAGGGGAGCTAATTAAAGGTGACTTGATGAATAATTGATGTAAAATTGACTCTTAGGTTTTATTGTGAAAAAATTTGCGTAACAATTTTCATTGTTATTTCGTTATTTCGTTATTGAAAGAAGATATATGGGTGCGAGTGAGATTCGTATGACAAATATTAGATTCGTAGGGCAAATATATTTTTCATCCACTTGTGTACGACTATTTCTACGACAAGTTCATTTCCTCGTGATTTTAAACTTGCATACGTCGTATATTTTAATTGCACATACGTACATATGTATATAGTTTGGTCAGTTTGGCTGCCGTGAAGATTATCCTACTGTGTATTTATTTTACCTTCCATAATGAATGAAGTTGGCCGGTGCCATTTCCGAGAAATCAAAACCGCCGTGTTTATTCTACGTGAATATGGATTGCTATTTTCGACACTTTGCGCAACGGGATATTTCGCGATAAACTGTTATTATCAATTGATTCACGCGGAAACATTGACAAAGTGCCACGCGCACTGGAGAGGAATGTGTACGGGCTATTTAGTTTGAAAGTGGTGTAAGCTCATTTTCTTCTGTTCTGGAATGTTGAAGTGTTTGCGCGTGCAATCGATCGTGCAATTTTATTGCATTTAGCGGCGAAATTTCAATCGAATTTTACGAATATTTAAAGATTTAAATTGCAAATCATTTGTGGAAAGGATGCTTGCATTAAAGTATACGCAAAATTTTCGTTTCCTCAACTTTCTTCAAAAAATGGACTTACACCACATATACACCTAAATTGATACTATAGCCTAATATTATATACCTAATATATATTATAATAATATTATATTATTAATATTATATACTTAATTAGATTTAATACTATAGCCTAATATTATATACCTAATATATATTATAATATTATATTATTAATATTATATACTTAATTATATACCTAATATTAATATACAATGATATATACCTAATATTAACGAATAATGTTGCTTGATTATAAATAAGGAGCCTTTCGAGTGACGGAAGAAAGAAAGAAAAGAAAAGAGAAGACAAAATCACTATGTCTTCGTTTTCTCAAATTGTCTCATCGATAAAAACGGGAGAGACATGGCGCAGAGATTTTTCCCACGAAAAGTTGCATGCCCGAATCGATCGAAGCTGGAAGAAGTTTGGCAAACGTTATTCGCTAAAGTTCCCCGGTTATGAATCGCGTGATCGCTTAATTCTACGTAAGAGTTTCGATGAAATCGATGGCTAACTCGATGAACAGTACTTGGAGATCTATACCCTATAGAGATTCATATTTAATCCGAAAATACCGGCCGATGAATCTGACGGTACACAATATCGCGCCTAAAAATCCTCGAAGAAAGGAAACCACGAATTTGCAAGCCCAAGTTGGTGATATTATATTGCCTGCGTAAAATTTAATTTAATTTATTAATTTAATGGAAACGGCCTTTTCAAGATATATACCCGAAATAAAATATGCAGAATGCAAACAAGAACACAATTGGACACAATACAAAACGATACTGTTAACATAATTATACCGTGATCGTTGTAACGTACCGCATTTAAAGTTCTTTTTACCATTCGCGTGGTATGCCATATCGAAACATGCTAATTAAGAGACTTCTATCGAAAGTTAAAGTATCGATATTTTTCTCCCCCCCCCCCCCCCTCTCCCCTGTTATTTGTTTATCGCCGACGAAATCGGTAACAGAGTTCAACGAACGCCGGTGAAAAAAAAGCAAAAAGCTGGTCGCCGAGGGTGCACGCGTGACGGAGATGACGATTCGCTCTCCAGGAGATGGAGGAGACCCCACCGCGTGAAAACGCGATGCACTTTCGCACGGAGGGGGTGGCGTCGACGACACCCGGTTTTCAAAGATGAACTCGTTTAACTCTGGCTGTCGTTTTTCCGTTTCAAAAAACCCGTACTTCGCCTTGGACGACTGCTCTTTCACCGTACAGTAGTCATTCTGCAAAATGCATTGTGCCACGCCGGGGACACGGTGCAGCTTGAAATAGCGCGACCGCGCGCCCCGCGTGTCCTCCCCCGACGATCAAATATTCAGAAACGCGACGACGAAACGCTCTGAAATTTTATCCGCACCTCGCGACGCGGATCCTAAGCGCCGTCGTCGTGTCACGACTTCCCTCCCCCCAGTGTCTAACCATCGCGAACACGTTGTTATAAATATTCGAAAAATGGCACGGTGGAGTGAAACGTTGCTGTCGAGGAGAAGTGGCAGAGGGATTTCGCGGACGATTGCGTGAAACGGCCTCGCTCGCAATTTTGATCGCGTACGCGCTTTGTTCCGCGTTGCGTTCAATCTACCCGAGCAATGACGAACGACGAGGAACCCGTTTCCGTTTTTAACGAACGTGTCTACTTCTTTCGGCGAGAGCTGACGTTTCCGCGCGTCGTTATTTCGACCCTCTCGACCTGCCGTTTGTACATACGTGCGATATTCCTCGTGCGAGTGACTGACTGTTTTACTTTTCGATCGTTGTTGCAGTAATGGAAAGTGGAATGAAAACATTTTCTGTAAAGATCGTTTCTATCTTGGAATGATTGGTACAGTGATACTAATGTTAATGATATAATAATGGTATGTAATATTGATTTAATTCTCTCTCTCAATGACTGATTTTTTACTTCTGGATCGTTGTAGTAGTGGAATGAAAACATTTTCTGTAAAGATGGTTTCTTTATTGGAATGATTGGTACAGTGATACTAATGTTAATGATATAATAATGGTATGTAATATTGATTTAATTCTCTCTCTCAATGACTGATTTTTTACTTCTGGATCGTTGTAGTAGTGGAATGAAAACATTTTCTGTAAAGATGGTTTCTTTCTTGGAATGATTGGTACAGTGATACTAATGTTAATGATATAATAATGGTATACAATATTGATTTAATTCTCTCAGTGATTGATTTTTTAAATTCTGGATCGTTGTAGTAGTGGAATGAAAAAATTTTCTGTAAAAATCGTTTCTTTCTTGGAATGATTGGTACAGTGATACTAATGTTAATGATATAATAATGGTATACAATATTGATTTAATTCTTTCAGTGATTGATTTTTTTAATTCTGGATCGTTGTAGTAATGGATTGAAAACATTTTCTGTAAAAATCGTTTCTTTCTTAGAATGATTGGTACAGTGATATTAATGTTAATGATATAATAATGGTATGTAATATTGATTTAATTCTCTCAATGACTGATTTTTTACTTCTGGATCGTTGTAGTAGTGGAGTGAAAACATTTTCTGTAAAGATGGTTTCTTTCTTGGAATGATTGTTATAGTGATATTGATGTTAATAATATAACAATGGTACGTAATAATATTGATTTAATTCTCTCTCAGTGACTGATTTTTTACTTCTGGATCGTTGTAGTAATGGAATAGAAACATTTTCTGTAAAGATCGTTTCTTTCTTGGAATGATTGGTACAGTGATACTAATGTTAATGATATAATAATGGTATGTAATATTGATTTAATTCTCTCTCTCAGTGACTGACTTTTTACTTCTGGATCGTTGTAGTAATGGAATAGAAACATTTTCTGTAAAGATCGTTTCTTTCTTGGAATGATTGGTACAGTGATACTAATGTTAATGATATAATAATGGTATGTAATATTGATTTAATTCTCTCTCTCAGTGACTGACTTTTTACTTCTGGATCGTTGTAGTAATGGAATAGAAACATTTTTTGTAAAAATCGTTTCTTTCTTGGAATGATTGGAATAGTGATCTTAATGTTAATGATATAATAATGGTATATAATACTGGTAGTATTAATATTGATTTAATTCTTTCACAGTGACTGATTTTTTTACTTCTGGATCGTTGTAGTAGTGGAATGAAAAAATTTTCTGTAAAAATCGTTTCTTTCTTGGAATGATTGGTACAGTGATACTAATGTTAATGATATAATAATGGTATACAATATTGATTTAATTCTCTCAGTGATTGATTTTTTTAATTCTGGATCGTTGTAGTAATGGATTGAAAACATTTTCTGTAAAAATCGTTTCTTTCTTAGAATGATTGGTATAGTGATGTTAATGTTAATGATATAATAATGGTATATAATATTGGTAGTATTACTATTGATTTAATTCTCTCTCTCTCTCAGTGACTGATTTTTTACTTATGGATCGTTGTAGTAATTGAAAGAAATCGTTGTAGTAATGGAATGAAAACATTTTCTGTAAAGATCCTTTCTTTTTTGAAACGATTGATATAGTGGTATTGACATTAATAATATAATAATGGTATATAATATCGGTAGTATTAATAATATTGGTAGTATTAATATTAATATTAATAACATAATGGTATAATAATAGAATATTAGCAGTATTAATAATGGTACGATAATATTGCTATCTAGTGATTTAATTTCAAAGGTGTTTTATAATAGATCAGTTTCATTTCAATCAAGGATTGAAATTATTGAATATTATATAGTTTCGGTTCTTGAAACAGTTACGAGGAACAGAAATAATCTGTCACAATTGTTAAAGGACATTTTCGGTCCTGAATGTATATCGATCACAATTTTGGTCTTTTGGAACAGATGTCTATAATATATCTCTCATTTTTCGATCCTGTATTTTGTATTTATAATTCGATTTTGATTATTCTCGTCTCACTGGATAAATCGTCTTAAATCTTACGATCGGTATTATTTTCACATTCGATCGGTGACTTCTCACTTGGGAACCCGAGCATAACTGTGTAGAATAACAATTATATAGAATTATTTAATATCGGTTCCGAAGAATCGAAACGGTAACCGAATAAAACTCAGGAGCGAAACTATCTGCGACAGTTGTTGCATTATGCATTTCGATTCCTCGTAACTGTTTCAATCAGGCCCAATGATATAGCAATTTGAAATCTTTTCAATTCCTGGCTAAGACACATCTGCAGTGAACGAACAAACGAATCTAGACAGAAAATATATTGTTTGAAATACGTGCGTAACGATACGTAAAATACGTCTACCGTCGAATTATAACAGCACTACAGTCTAGTTATTATTATCTTTTATCACTTTATTCTACGTAACCCACTGAGGACCATAAACGAGCGTAATATTTACACTGGCGTGGAATTTGAGATAAAACTGCAGTTGGGAAAAATTTTTTTTCAATACCTGGGACACACGTAAATATACTCAGCAGTGTTGAAAGGGTTAAAACGTTCCTTTGTTCGAAAGGAATGCACGAAATGCTCGGGCGTTCGTTTGTAAACGCGTACGTACGTGTCCTACCCTTGTCACCGAGCATAGTGTAACCACCGAGGTCGAGTCGAGCATGCTAAAATAGTGGACGCGTTCATATTAAGCCTAGCCTCGCCGACAAAGAATATTGCGCGAATGCAAATTTACGTTGTTTCGTCGTCGACTCGTCTGACAATGAAAATGTCGTGGAATATCCTGCAGATCGATATGATAATAATATCACGAGAAATATTTCTGATTAATCTTTATTAATTTAATTTGATTTAATTTAGTGTCAAATTGACACGATCGTAAAAAAATTGTCATTGATGAGAAGATAAATCGTTTGATAAATTCTATCGACTTGTCAAGTTTTATCATTAATTTAATAGACTGAATTTCTATTAAATTCTGTGTAAGATTCGCTCAAGTTCCAGGTCTCGGATATAGATATTTAACTTTCCAATGCATTTCGGTGGTCGAAATCAGTAAATACAATTTTATCAACTTTATCAACGCAATTTCACGCGCGCGAGAGCTTTTTATCGCGCAAATACGAACAACTTACTAAATGGGAAAGATCATTTATTGTTGCACGAGAAATTAGAATAAAGACTATTAACTTGTTAGAGGGTTAATTTCATACTTTGTATTTTCTTTAATGGTATGATCATTTTCACTTTTGTTACAACTATTCAGCTGTTTTTTTTTTTCCCCAAAAAAAGTTTCTTTCGTCTTACGACGTTGAACAACGTATTTCAACGCACGACATTTCACGTTTCACGTCACGTTGTTCAGTTGCGTGACCTATTACTTTCCTCCATCTCTTCAGAAGTCTCACAATGCTACCTTTTCACATTGCTTCCGTAGTTTGCCAGCCGGATGCGTATTTACGTCGAATCTTTCATCATTCGGGAGGAATCCATATCCTCATCTTCCACATTATCCTTGTATCTAACGAATATCCCATCTTTGAGATCACGAGGCAACGTGCTTCCCCCCGTCTTTTCGCGACTACTTGGTTAATACTTGGTAAAGTAATGCAACGTTTTACAAATGAAATACGTCAGAGTGACGAGGGTTAACCCGTTGCGCTGGCAACTTGCGTTCGCGGACCGTAACGAGTGACCGAACCGTATTAAATAATTCGTCGCTCTCATGTTTTTCTTTCGAACTCGTCTTAGCGGTGTGACATCGCTAAGAAGTAATGAACTTATTCGCGTTTTGCCTGGGTTACATTCAAATATACTTGAAACTGAGAAACTGTTGCAATTTGGGACAAAAACTATTCTCGACGTGCGTCATTCCAGCGCAAGAGGAAGAGCGTTAATCGCCTCGAGGACAAAACGATAACAAACCAATCGGAACCGACGGCGAAACGAAATCGTGTAGCGGCGCACATATCGATATGCTGGATGCTCGATTGTCGGCGAGACCGCAATAAAATCGCAGGGGTCGTGGGGTAATAGTCGTTGATGGAGGTCAGGCTTCGAGTCTCCGGGTCCATCGGGGTGACATCGACGGGGGAAACCTCGTTTCGAATCAAATAAACGAAGAAATAGTCCATTCCCAGCGACAGATGTTCCATCGTTCCGTTCTTCCGATCCGCGCTGGTATAAATTGCGGTCGCGTGCATCGTCGCTAGTATAAACAGTAGTTAACGTCAGCTCGCGCGAGTCCGCCACGGACTGTGTTGTACGTTATACGCGGTTACACCTGTATTATACAGGATGCCTTTGAAATTGCGACACAACAAGAACATGGTCGAAGGAAAACAGAATAATTTAAGAATTATTTATGTAATTATTTAAAAAGTCTCTTACAGATTCTTTATCAGATTCTTTCGTTTTCGAGAATGTCAGGTTCTTTAATTCGAAAGGAAAGAATAATGTTTTTTTTTTTTTATTTAAGAATTCGTTTTCGAGAATATCAGGTTCTTTAGTTCGAATCAGTAATTGGAATCGTTTGTTTCGAGAATGGTGTGAGTCCGTTTTTCTTTTTTTTTGTTTCTATCGATTCTCAATCAATCGAAACGAAACGGATGTTCAGAAATTTAAATCACAAGTTGTTCGCGAACTGAGGTATACGAAAAATGTTTCGTTCCCTCGATTTCTTCGTAAAAAGTGACTTACACCGTTTCCCGAAACAAACGGTCCGATTTGCAAATAAAATTCTCTCCATAAATTGGCAGCATGTTCATAGTTTCGGGCGAAAAAATTCGAGAACAATTACGATTGTTGTAACCGATGCGTAAATATAATAAAGTTGACCGAAACGCCGTGCGGCCTGGTTTGCGAAAAAAAAAAAAAAAATATTTCCAAAATAACATCTATGGTCCAATTTAGGACACCTGCGGTCTAAATGAGGGAACTCGTTTCCTGAATTGAACGCGCAGTGTTCCAGGCTATTTTATTACATTTGTGCGTTCAGCTATAACGTCGAGATTGTTCTCGAATGTTTTTTTTCTTTTTTTTCGTTGAAACTGTTAATGCGTTTCCGATTTGCAGTGGTATTTTCCAATTAGGGAACCTTGCCTTGCTTGATACTTGAAAACTACCGTTGCCCCCCCCCCCTAATTTTGGCTAATTTTAGACGATGTCGAGAAGCAAATAACGCGCAGGAGTTATTTCTCGCGCGCAATCAAGTTCAAAAAACGTGGGATATAATTTTTCTTCGAAACGCGCTCGGTTCCCGGGGTAATTAAATTTCAAAAATTTAACACACGCTGGTAACACAGGCCGGTTTCAATTTTCTTGGAAACGAGGTTTTAAAACGAGAAAATTTTGCTCATTGCGGATGATATAATTTCTGAAAAGCAATTTCCTCGAAAATCGATTCTCTCTTCTCCGCTTGTTCTTCCATTACCATTCTCTTGCGTTACGATTCCAGAGACTCTCTGTATATGAAATTCACTGCTTCTGTTCAAAATGGATTTTTTTTCATAAATGCAATTGCCTTTTTTTTTTTTTCTTTCTTCTTTTTAACAGCAATGTACAGCATCGAATCCTTTTAACATTCCAGTATGATTGAAGCGTTTCAATCTTGATTTTATAAAATTTCGAAATTCATTTCCTATGAGAGACAAGCACGAGCCTCGAGTTCCGCGGAGATGAAAGAGTTTCGAAACATACGAAATCAAAGTTCAGAGTCATCGATTATCGACCGTGTTGCGCAAAGCGGAATCTCGATGCAATTATAAAATGCCCGCGCATTACGTATATAAAAACACAATTGCGCGAGCCAGCCTCGAATCGAAATTTCCTTCTGATTTCAACCTAGCTGAAACAGATATTACGTTCGCGTGTTCACAGTTGCGCGTGAATCTGCCAGCGTACATTCGAATAAATGCACATCACGCACGCGCTCATCTCTGCACATCGTAACGCAGTAATGCGGACACGCGTGTGAAAAAACTGCGAGTCGCGTGAGTGGAAAATGGCTGCTCGCGGCCGAATGAGGATATTTTGATTTTTACAGCCGGCTCTCGCGTTTCGGTTCTCTCGTTTTCCTTTGTTTTTTTTTTTTTTTTTTTTTTTTTTTTTCCCCCGCGCGAGCCAGTTTGAAAGCTAGCGGAAAATTGCTAGCTGCGCGACAAATGCGCTCGAAACACGCCGCTTCCAATTTACGCGGTTAAAGAACCACCCGTTTTTGTTCGCCAGACATCGCTGCCACTCGTGTCGATTCGCGTTTCAAGTTGCATTTGTCCCGTTGCCTCGGCACCAGCGGAAGCTGGATCAAGAACAAGCCGCGATATTCACAAATATCCCAGCCGTCTGCATAATACATAACACAGTTGCGCGCGTCGCAAGTTTTGAAATCCGTGGGCCCCGCGTTTGTCGTTTCTGCGTGCGCCGATTGCAATTAAAACGAGACACATTCCATCCAGCGAATTCCCTATCTTTCGAAAAGATCTCTCGCTGGGAGCGATTCGAAAATCGAGACCCTCGTATAAATTTCAATAGCGGAATAGACGGAACGATTTCGTCTGTTCTTTTTTATTTTCTACGAGGCACCCCTCTTTCGAAAAGAAATCTCGACGTTTCGTATTATCGCGAATACTGCACAAAGGAGGGATTTTCTATAAGCGTCAGCGTCTGAACGTGTGCATCAAAGACTTCCCGACTGGAAGAAGATGCACGTTTCTGTTTTTTTTTTTTTTTTATTTTCTTTTTCTTTTCCTTTCGTTTTCAAACGTTGCACTCGAGCGACGAGCGAGGCGAGACGAGAGATGTTCGAGGTACGATCTCTACTTCCGCGAGAAAACCCCTCGTCCGATTTTTACTCGCCAGTCTGAGAATTTCGGATTTCTTTCGTTCTTGAACGATCGGTATTCAACGCTACCAATAATGAAACGATATCGTCGGTACGTGTTCCGTTCTGCTCGATGAAAATGTATAAATGGAGCTTGAAAAACGATGAGAAAATTACAAGCACGGGGACAGCTCGCGAAATCGTCGAAGGCAGAGGGATATTTATTTTAGTAGCGAATCCCATCGAATCGTTTTCCTGGCTCGAACGTTTCGAACTTTTGAAAGCCATCGGATCATTTTCCCTTTGCTCTCGCGGTTTTTACGACCGGATAAAGAAGCGGTATCGCTAAAGGATCGCAAAGTACAGGTCCGAGAGAAGGGAACTAAGCAGTGCCGAGATTAACAAATGTTACGTGATCGGATTGCGATTGCAAAAGCATGATGCTAACGGTTGATGCTAACTCGAAAATTGGCTCGATGTATGTATGTATGTATGTATGTATGTATGTACACCGTTGTTCAAACATACGTGGACACATGTCATTTTGATGGAATCTGTGATGTATAATTGTGAATTATTCCACAATCAATTTTACTGCGCTTTGGTATAAATTTTGCATTGACAAAGAGAGATGATATATATACATACACAGCTTTGCGTTTCGTATTTTTTGCTATAATTCTTTAGTGAAATATTTATGAAGTTTTGGTTGACGCGATATTTTTAGTCATATTTTATTTATTTTTTATTGGCACGCTAAAACGCGCGACATCCTATATATAATGCGTTCTAATCGTATTTATCATCCGCTCTTTGTGTCAATTTCGCACAATTTTTTAAACAAAATATATAATAAAGTTTTTTTCTTAAATAAAATATGTTACGAAAGTATAATATATATTTTCTAATATATATAATTAATTATGAAATAATGCATTGTCGAGGGACTTGGAAACTTGCAATTCTGATATCATACTTTCTCATCGAAAATGTCGAATATATATATATATATATATATATATATATATATATATATATATATGTATGTATATATGTATATATTTGTTTCTTTATTATGATTATTATAATTATTAGTAAAATACAATACAAGCTACATGAAATATCTTTTGCAGATTGTTATAAATAAATTTATAGGAAATTTAAGAATCCAATAACGTACTTAATCGTTCGTAATATCGAGAAATATAATTAATTATATAAAATATATAATATTATAAAAAATAAATATTATAATATTATAAAATACATATTATAAAGATATTATAAAATATATTATATAATAAATATTATAATATTATAAAATATGTTATATAATAAATATTATAATATTATAAAATATATTATATAATAAGTATTATAATATTATAAAATACGTAATATATAGAAAAATATGTAAAGTATTTAATGCACATTATAATACTCAAATTTTAATATTCAAAACACTCATGCGTTACGATATTTCTATTTAAATAAAATTTCTTTAATCCACAGAAGTATGAATGAAAATTGCCCAAAAATCCCAAAAGTCTCGGTCTTTCCTTGAGCAGTATGTATTACTCAAGAAAAAGTGTCCACATATTTTTGAGTGGCATACGTGTACGTAGGGCCCAGAAAGTGGGAAAGCCCAGTTTCTCAATGTCGGGTAACAAATCTCGAGAATGTCTTGTAAATGTACGGTGGTGTTGGATGGCATTCCTATGCAACTCCTCGTCTACGTGTACCTAGCCATTGGGGTGTCGTAACGTAGCCAACGAACACCGTTGGCGAAACGAATACACGTTCCCAAAAGTCTATAGATCAGGCTCGCTACTCGACCACACTTTCACGTGTCGTTCGATCGAACGTACTTTTCCATTAGCGGTCAAAGAAATATTTAACGTAACCACCGAAACGCTTTCATTACACGTCTCTCCATTACCGTTCTAACTCCACGATAAAACTTACGTGTATATCGTATACACGTGCACATGTGTTTACGTATATATATATATATATATATATATATATATTCCGAAGCTGAAAAAGCGCGCGTTAACTATGTATGAAAGGAGAAGACTGTCGGATTCGATCAAACGTTTTGATGAAACATTGATTTCCGATCGGAAGGGGATCAACGACGCTGGGCAGAAATAGTAAATATGAAATAGTAAATACAATGTAACTATTTTTATTTCCTCGTGTGTGTAGTTACATATCGAAATAGTATTGTGAAAGAAGTATTTCATTAAAATGTAGGGAAATCATATTTTAGCAAATGGTAATATTTCACAGTATCAAAACAGTATCAACCTGACAGGATAGTAGATAGCGAGTGACAGTTGCGAAATATGTTTAGTTTTAAAATATTTATGTCTTATTTTCAATTCACTATTTTCGATATTTTCGATGTTTTCTCTTGATTTAAACATTTGATGAAATAGTGTTTCACTTAAGCGTTAAATGAAATAGTATTTCCAAATGGTATTTACTTATGGAAATATTTCAATGTTTACTATTTTATTTAAAATTATTTCAAACGTTGCGACGACGTAATAGGTAAAAGATGACTTTTAATCAAATACGTATTGAAATTCACGTAAAAATATTAATAATCTCGCAGGCTGCGAGACTAAATATTTATTGTTGTTGTCGATCATAAATATTAATAGTAATTCAATTATTCTCGGTTTGCACAGCGAGTCGCAATTCGTATCTTTCTGATTGTCGACTTTGTACGATTCGCGTTGAACAATGCGAGTTTCAGAATTCTTTTCAACGACGATGTATGTACGTTTAGTAAGAGATGGTCAAATTTAATTAACCCCCTTATTTTCATGTCAAATCGCCACAATAATAATGTAATGCGATGATTTGAATCTGGAAATTCTTTTATTAACAGTTGGACTAAATTTCTATTTCTTATCTTCTCTAGTTTCGCCTAACATCATGATTAGTTACTTTAAACTTTCTTGAAAGTTTACATCAACTTGTATGATCTTTTTTCATCATTTTGTTGATCAGAGTTGTATGACAAAAGAAAATCGTACAGCGAGTTTTAAGGGGTAATTGTAAAGACCATGATAGATTTGGTCGTGAAAAAGAAATATTTTCCACGTTTTCCAGAGGTATTCGAATTTTGTTCGAATTTGTTCCAGAACAAAAGCATCCTTGCTTTTCCACCAGCTACACGGTGTCGAAATATTTTTCAAAAAAAGGAGAAAAGAGAAAACTGAACTTAGAGGTGTCAAAGTAGAGACTCCAAAATGAAATCGACTCGGTTGTTGCACTGACAAATTCTCTTTTTTTGTTCACGCGGTTGTAGCCAGTTTAAAATATCGACAATTCTTCATTGTCGGGTGTACGAATACTTTATCCACCGCATAGTATCTCGTCTCTCTCAATTTCTTCCACATCAGCTCGCATTGAACACTGCACACTGTCAACTTGAATTTTTCGTACGATTAACAATTTTTACTCATTCGAGGAAAATCGAAAAATGTTAAAAATCTTTAATAAAATTAAAATAATGTAACAAACTATTTGGATACTAAAAAAATACGAAATGAAGTAATATTGATATGATAAAATTAATAAAACAATATTGATATGATAATATTAATACATGATATAACATTGATGTGATAATGTTGATATATGATATAACGTTGACGTGATAATGTTAATATATGATATAGCATTGCTGTGATAATATTAATACATGATATAACATCGATGTGATAATATTAATATATGATATAATATTGATATAAAAAGATGTGACATTGATGTGATAATATTAATATATGATATAATATCGATATAAAAAGATGCGACATTGATGTGATAATATTAATACATGATGTGATAATATTAATATATGATATAATATTAATATATGATATAATATTGATATAAAAAGATGTGATATTGATGTGATAATGTTAATATATGATATAACATTGATGTAATAATGTTAATATATGATATAACATTGCTGTGATAATATTAATACATGATATAACATCGATGTGATAATATTAATATATGATATAATATCGATATAAAAAAATGTGACACTGATGTGATAATATTAATATATGATATAATATTCATATAAAAAGATGTGACATTGATGTGATAATATTAATACATGATGTGACAATATTAATATATGATATAATATTGATATAAAAAGATGTGTCATTGATGTGATAATATTAACACATGATATAACATTGATGTAATAATGTTAATATATGATATAACATTGCTGTGATAATATTAATACCTTGATATAACATCGATGTGATAATATTAATATATGATGTAATATCGATATAAAAAAAATGTGACACTGATGTGACAATATTAATATATGATGTAATATCGATATAAAAAGATGCGACATTGATGTGATAATATTAATATACGACATAATATTAATATAAAAAGAACAGTAACGTGAAAACAATGCAGAGAGGAAAGTGGTAATTGTTGTCTCGCGGTTACAGTTTATTTTCCCTAAGAGTATTTAATCACTGGCATAATGAATAGAAGTGCCGCGTAGTTTCAGTAGCGTAGTCAATGTAAAAGCCGGCGAAGGAGATATCGTGGTTATTGGCGGTGAAACAGTGGAAGATTCACTGGGAAACGCGCGCCGGATGCATACGTACGTATATATATATATATATCGCAACTTTTGCCTGTGTATACGTGGAGGGACAGAGCAAGTAGTTAAGCCAAGGATTCGTTGTATATCCTACGGGGTTCTATAGGTAGTCTGTCGGTCTGTATACGACTGCAATCGATTACTTGCTTTATTTCGCGTGAGCCGCTGGGACCTCACTCAAAGTTGTGTGCGATTACATTGCCGGTTCCAAGTCCGTATGTGTGCGTATACACGTGTACGTTTGCGTGTGTGTGTGTTGAGCGCGAATGCGTCAGTGCGCTCGCGGTGCGCTTCAGGATATCAGTCTGAGTGATGTGCAATTCGTGACATTACGTGGATCGGTAGGAGACAGCAGATCCGACGCGAGAGATACACGATGTTATAACATCGATGGATGCGCGGGATGACCCGAATGCATCCGCATGGATTTTGCCGTTTTAAATCTGATAGGATACTGATCGGGGAGAAGCGAAACACGTAACTGCAATTTTTACCGTGTTGTGGAAAATCTCTATCGTCCGGTTGGAAACCGGTGGTCTCGCGTATGCGTGTGTATATGTGTGTGTGTGTGTTCCATTCTGCGCCAAGTCGCGTGTCTTGACGCCCTCTCCGTCGGACGCGACGTGAGAAACAATCTTTTCCTGAACTTCGAATCGTCGACTGGCTTGAGAGAAGTGACTCTGATTCACGTTTCAGACGCGTTTTTTTATTTTTTTTATTACATCTTTTATTATAGCCTTTTTTTTTGTAACCTTTTGTTGTTTATTGTACTAAATTGTTCATTATACGTTTAAACTAGATGCTGTATATGCACGGCCACGAAATTATATTTGAATAGAAAAGAACACTTTCGTGAGATAATATCATTGAAATTTTATTAACATTGTGGCGGGACAACGACTATTGCGACTGTACTGCTGAGATTTGAAAACATGTACAGACATTTACTGCGTGTATTTATTATAGCAGGGAATTAACATTGTATATACGGCAGAAAGAAGCATTAAAAGTGATCTCATTAAGCATTAAAAGTGATCTCATTAAGGTGAATATTAAGATTTATAAATTTAATGGATAATTGATTGTTTGAATATCTTTGCGATGGCTGTAAAATGTATATTTGTGTCAAGTATCTTCTATATATACATTTTTACATTTATTTGATCAGCATGACAATCAGGTCTCGATATAGCAATGAAATTTCTAAATATCTATTTCTAAATAACGTGTAACAAAAATTCACAAAAAATGTACGTTCGAATGTTTTTGCGAAAGCGATTGTAGTGTGGCTTATAACAGCATCGTTACCATTTCACATTTTGTATTGTATGGCGATGTATAATTCATAAACAAGCATTCGATACTACCTTGCGCTATGCCGATAAATTATTTTGTCACGTATCAAGAGCACCGTAATGAATCACGCATTTATAAGAGACCTGAAAATGTAGAATCGCAGAGAAAAATGCAAATAACATCCGAAATATAGTGACTTTTATAACGCGCAGTATGTAAAACAATTCTCTGTCGAGGTTCTACTTTTCCAATTATATTCTCAAAGATACGAATTTGCATAAAAATTCGCGGTCTCGCGTAATAAAATAATTTTCAGTCCAAACGAATTTAGCAAACTTCAGAAAGGCTTTATCCCTTTTCATTGTTTTCAGGGAATTTTATTATATTTTTAGTATTTTCGTTTTAATAATTTTAACATTCTTTCATAATTATAATTTTAATTTTACCGTAGAGCTCCGCTTATACGAAACTCCATTTGTTTGAGCGAAATTTTAACCAATATGAACTCCAATTGTACGAATTCTTGCTGCTTGAATTCACCTATTTGTATTCTAAACTCTTGTTATATCGCTAATATAGTGGAGAATCAATGAACTCTTATTATATCAATTCCAATTATGTGTATGTATAATGATTCTACCTAATAGATAGAGATATAATGTATCTACCTAATTCGAAGATTAAATATTGAAACTGTTATAATTTTGTAAAAGAAAGAATCAAATAATGATAAATAATTATTATAATAATATATATAATACATAAATAATTATTATAATAATATATAATATATATAAATAATTATTATAATAATATATATAATATATAAATAATTATTATAATAATGTATAACATATATATAAATAAAATATAATAATAATAATAGAGAATATAATATTAATATTATAATAATAGAGAGAGATAATATTAATATTATAAAATATAATATAAAAATATAATATTATAATAATAGAGACCTCAGTTTTAAAATGAATCCATTTTCTTTTCACAAAATCACAACAGTTTTCGATATTCCGTTCGAATACTAACCATAATCGTCGACTGCAGCAATTTTCAGATAGCGGCAATTCGACGAACAAAATTTCATTTCAAATAAATTTAACACCTCGGGAGAATCTCGTGATTTATCTACTCTCGTAACTTACATCAAGTTCTCGCCGACGAGGATGCGTTAATTCGAGTTCACAAAGCGGAGTTCCACAAATACAAATGCACCTGTTGGTCTGTGATTAATTTGAAAATTAATAACTACGGCAGAAATAAAAAAATGGAGAACCTTCAGAAATTTATTCGACGCGAAACGATGCTTTTACGCGCCAACAAAACTTACTCTCCTCGCGATAGTCAACGTGGCGTTGTTCGTCGAGTTTGTCGTAATTTCCTCCGCGGCGGGCGCTCACGCTGTGCTGTAAAAACAAGCTGCTCCTTATCCCGATGATTGCCTTCTGTGCTTGGAAAAATGAGGACTACGAAATGAAACGTCTACCGCGCGAGTAGGTGCTTCCGTTCCTCGTGAAAATCTGTCTGCACGCGTTGCGAATAACATCAATGGCAGTGAATTTCGACTTTGAAAATCGTCCCGTTAAAACATTACCGCGTTTAATTTCCACGTTCTCTGACACTTCGTGCAGGCAACGGCGGCTAGCATTCTTGAATTTCTCGATTCATTTCCTCAACGTCGTTCTAGAAGTTCCATTTCTGGCAACTGGAAATTTAATTTAACAAGTGTAATTGCAGCGATAGTGGGCGGACTTAAATTTCGCGATGGGGCGGCAAAAGTACGCGGATTTTCTTCGATGGCTCTTGTGCGTGTGAGAAAAATGTGAAAATCTTCGATTACGAAATAAATATGGAGATTATTAGTTTCGAGGCAATTAGCTTTGCTGATGAATAATAAAAAAACGTTCTGTATCTTCTTCTCATCTAAATGCACAATACATTATGTATAATCGTCATTTTACAAATCATGATCTCTTTCTTTTTTAAGTATCGTTTGTTTTCAATAAATCGTTATGGAAACATTTAATCATAATGAGCGACAAGTATTGTAATAAGTATCATACAATTGAGTGTACTAGTTACGAATCATCGATAATCTGAATTTGATTGAATTTACCATAAATTTAACTTAAATTCAGAGAAAGAAGGGAACTTTATTATATTTATTGTTTTTGTTTTACAATGTTGCTTAATATAGCGAGCGGTAGTACACGCATAAGCTACGGTAATATAGCGAAACAGTATGGCTTAGATTAATAACTGTTGGCTTTAACAACTGCATAATTTAAGACTTGTTCTACGAGTTGGTAAATTTTCACAAAATTACGGGATTCGTGTTGCGTTTAATTAATTTATTTTAAAATCGTTCCAAGGCATTTAAACTTATTTGAAATACGCTACACGTACGCATGTACATATGTTCGTAGAAGAATTCAACAACGATAGTATACGCGTATATTAAAATCCGCAAAACGCAATTCCATAAAAATAACAAGTTCACACACGCGGTTCATCTCGAGATTCGACTCATCGAATTAAAGACAACATCGCATCACTCTCGTCGATTTCTCTCGCTCACGTCGCATGTACGTGCCAATAAGAAAGTTACTTTGAAAGCTGAAGTAATAAATCCGTCCGATTAGAGGAGTTTCGCTCGGAACAAACGGTAATGAACGTTGGCTAATAATTGTTGCGGATCATCGATCATCGTTCGCGTGACGGGTAATGAGAAAGCATAGTTTTAGTTTCCGGTTCGTATATAATTGTTACGGGCGCGCGCGTCGGTTCAGAAAACAGATAGCTGTCAAGCCAGACGGTGCAGTCCTGATGCCGCTGGTTTTTGCGCCACGCACGCGGATGCAGCTTGAAAAAAAGGAAAAGAAAGAAAAAAAAAAAAGAAAAATAAATAAATAAATAAAAATAATAACCCACTGCCGCTGGAACGCCGTGACGTAATTTTCTGCGTTTCTCGACTTCCGCTGATTCAAGTATCGCGCGCGCGCGCGCGCGTACTTTACTTACAAATTAGCGCGTCCGGTCGTAACCATTATTTATTTCTCGTGACGCCGGTGAAAAGTCGAAAATTTACCCGTTGTCAGCGGAATTTTTCCGTCACCAGTCGGAAATCACCGTTCAACGAGCGCAAAATATATTCGGCTATTGATTTTTTCTTGCGTCCCGCGCGCGCAATAGCCACGAGGTCGCAGCGAAACTTGATCAAAGACAATCCCTTTGTTCCGTTTGCGCCCGGGCAATAAACTTTTACAATATTTTCACGCGCGAGTATATTTCTCAATCCTTTGGCCCCTCGCTGCGTAAAATCAGAAATTTCATATAGCCGGCGCCGGAATGGGTATGTCGCGCGTGAAATATGATTCCTGCGTCCGTGGGAACGTCTACGTTCCGCGGCGCTTTCCGCGCCGCGAATAAAAACCGAGGAATTTATCGTAAATTACCGACTATCGTGCATACGCGGCACATCGTCGTATCGTACCTCGCCGAGCGAGATCGTGCACGTATGTATGTGTATACGCGATATCGTTTCGAAGCATTTGCAACCCGATTAGGAGACTAGACTTTATTCCACGATGGGAGAATATTTTTCTGTTTACTAATATTTCTCTACGGATATTTCATGAAATTTATCTCGCGGATTTTATGTGTGTAGAATACAAATTATTATTATCTCACAGTATATACTATATTTGAAGGTCAATTCACGTTAATTATACAAAAAAAAAAAAAAAAAAAAAAAGTTATACCACTATCTATAAGAATTTCAGGTTGAAATAAACGATTTTTTGATAAATAGCCTTTCCTTTATCCGTTGAAATTAAAAACTTCGTAGAGGACGTGACACCTGTCGCTCTTTGATGAACGAAAAACGATCGATCGATCGATGGAGCCTCTTAATACGAACACATACCACCATCACTGATCAATACGACGAGATGTAAAATCTATCAGTTTTACGAAGTTCAATCTATCAATTTAAATGATCAACAATATTTCGTCGTCATTTCGTTCTCGTAGTCACGTATAGTTCATACATATGTATATAAATCATTTAATAATAATAATAATAATATATATAGTATATATATAAATTATTTAATAACGATAGTAATAATATATATATGGTATATATATATAAATTATTTAATAATGATAATAATAATATATAGTATATATGTTATTATCATCATGATATGTAAATTATTTAATAAAAATAATATAATAGTATAATAATAGTATAATAATATATATAATAGTATATATATTATTATTATCATAATATGTAAATTAGTTAATAAAAATAATATAATATTATAATAATATAATAGTATACTATTAAAATAATAGTATAATAGTATAATAATATATATGATAGTATATGTATTATTATTATCATTACATGTAAATTATTTAGTAAAAATAATAATAATAATATATGTAGTATGTATATAAATTATTTAATAATAATATTAATAATATATGTAATATATATATATATATATATAAATTACTTAATAATGATAATAATATATATAGTGTATGTATAAATTATTTAATAATGATAATAATAATATATATAGTCTATATATAAATTATTTAATAACGATAATAATAGTAATATACAGTATATATATAAATTATTAATAAATCGCTGTAAAAGCGAGAGGTTGTCTTGTTACCAGAGACGAAACATCATCACCGCGAGTCGATGATGATTTTGCCCGGTTTCCGCGTTCGCGTTCGTCGTGTATTGACTCAAAATTTCCTGACTGTCTTGGTCGAAAGGACGAGGACTTGAATTGTGGTGGTGGTGGTGGTGGCGGTGGCGGTGGCAATTCGGTAAAGTGCGTTCCCTCTCTTGGTGTGTACTCGGCGAACCACGGCCAATTAGCCGGAAGCACATTCAAACCATTAGCCCGAAATGAATTCGCGTTTAGAATTTGCTTCGGCGTAGAACGTCGATCGGTAAACCGATCGGTAAATTCGATTTCCGGGATGCTCAGCCGTGGATTATTAAACTCATCGATCGTATAAAGCCTGGGACTCGCTGTCTGAGTTTCGAGCCTGCGTATACGGCGAGTCGTGTGATTGACGTAACATCTTGCGAGACTTCGGAAAGTGTTTGAAGTTCTGTAGGAATCTGTGAAAGATTGACACATCTTGTTGTGTCTCTTGTGGTTTGGCAACTGTATTCGGTCCAGGTATTAGAAGGAACAATATTTTAGCATTTTACTACTGTAAGGGACAAGTACAGAAAAGTCTTTGAAAACACTTTGAATATTTGTCATTTAATGAAATATTATATTATACTATAATATTATATAAATTAAATATTATATTATATATATAATATATATTATATTATATATACATATATAAAATATATTACATATAATATAACACATACATATAATATATATTATATTATATATACATATGCAATATTATGTATATATAATATATATATTATACAATATATTAACTTTACTCTGTTGTATAAATTTATTAATACACGTGTTAACGTATACTAATATATGTATCAATTAAAATGTATTATTTAAAATAATATTTTGTCCAAAATATTATTTTATTTTATTCTATCGATTTCGAATAACGAAATTCTGTTGCGAATAAGAAAATTAACCCTTAAACGGTAGGTTCATAGGTGACTATAGTAATTTACATCGTATTATAAAAATTGAAAATCATTTAGCTACATTTTGTATATTTTATATAAACATCTCTCTGATACAGTAATGAAATTGAATTAAATAAATCATTGCAATCGTTGCAAAAATTAAGGCTTAAATTCTTAGAGGCTCTCAGTATCCAATGATTAAATTTCTTGGAATAAACGAAAGCAGAGTGATCTTCAGAGATATTCTGGAGCCAAGTATTCAGGTCGGCAACAAAGTTGAAAAACTGTGGAACTAAAATTAAGACTAAAAGTTGAGAAGCCTAAAATGCTGGAACTTTTAATCTAACGGGTGAAATTAAAACTTAAGGCTGACCGTGTTTTGTTCGCTGATAAGGCGTAACGCTGCTAACTTCATCTAGATTCCAAACGTACCCGGTGTAGAGTACAGTAATTCACGATTCTATTAGTTGCACTTCGTATCCGGGACACTTTTATTTAAATTTACGTAAAATTCAAATAAAGAAAACGAAGCTGCAGACACTTTGTTAAATCAGTTATCCTATTTATCCTTTACGAACACGGAGAAACTTCTTCTATTTTTCCTTCGTTCTCAAAATGAAACAATATAAATGTATTTCTGTACGTAAAGCACGCACCACGAACTTATTACAGGATATACACGTATCTAGTTTATAATTAGTCAAAATTAAAACACCCTTGCGTTCCACGGTGCAATCCAGTCTAAGTGACAAAAGGGAATTTTTGAACGTTTAACCCGAGGCTGAGGGTTTCCAATGGTTAAAAATGCAAAAATTCTCTTTCCTTTCCCATTTGTTCGAAACTGAATTGCAAGTAGGATGCGTACATTTTAATTTTCACTAATAATTGTAAAACAGTGTATGTGCATTGAACGCCGCGGCAGCATAAAATAATAATATAAAATATTTTGAAATATTTCGAAAATAAACTAAAAGCTGCGTAACCTAGCGGCTCCAGGTTAAAAATTCAAAAATTCTCTCTTTCGTTTAGACTAAATTGCAGGTACGTGCACAGTATACATATTTTAATTCCCACGAAATAGCAAAGCAGTTTATATATTAAGTATGCCAAAATAAATTAACAATATAACGAAACAATATAATAATAATTAACAGTATAACGAAGAATATTCTCGAATGTCGCTATTTGAAGATTCACGTAACCTGCAGTTCAGGTTGAAAAAGTTCAAAAAAATTCTCTCTTCCTTTGTTCTTCTTTTGGAATGCGTATATTTCGATTTTCACTAATTACAAATTACCGTTTACGCTGAAATGTATAATAATAGCACGTGAATACATACGAATCCCGCTGTTTGAGAAAAAAAACCTGCGTATCCGGCAGTTTGTTTTATCTCTTCGAAGAGGCGGAAATATTAATATTTGTAAAAGGCTGTATCAAGATATCAGCTGCGTTCGATTTAGTCGTCTTTTATTTCTCTCTCTCTCTCTCTCTCTCTCCTGTCGGCTCTCCAACATATTTTCATTTCGTACCTCCTGAAATTCCACGCCTCTCATTCATTGCGCACCATAAAATTCGTTCGGGGCTGCGCACTTCACGGCCGGCCGCGTAAAATTGTAACCGCGATCGGTAGAAATTCGTTTTCGCACGCCCCTACGTTGAATTTATTTGAACAGTTGAGTTCCAGCGAACTCGCGCGAAACTCGAGAAAGGGGAACGACGAACGAAAGATGAAACTGGTCATGAAAGTTTGAACAATCGAGTAATTAACTCGAAACGAAATGTTCCTGTTTTAATAAGTCAGCGGTTAAAAGGCGAAACGGCGCCTGTTGATTAAAAATTTAATAGAGGATTCAACAGTGGCTGTTTAAGCTTTTAACGCTTAAATTGCAATGGCACTCTCGAAATGACTCGATCAAGTATGCACGCGAGGACGGCCGATTACTATGGCAATCGTTGAACGACAGCGCGCACTGGCCAGCAGTTCGACTCGCATTCGCTCGTTTTTTTTTTTTTTTTGTCTCGCACATTTTTAAAATATTTAAAAGGGGCGAAGAGATGGAAATTAAACGGAAATTAATTTTTCGTTTTCATTGTTGTTACATCAGCAAAATACCTCGCTTCAGGTATTTTTAAAATGTTTTCGAAATAAAAATTTCAGACGTACAGTTTCGCAATTCTGCAACATTCTCTCAGTTTCCCACTGAAAATTCCGCGGTCCGACAGTTACGTATATTTAAATATTCCAGCTCAACGCTAAGAATACGAGGTCACGCGACTCGTCGTCGTCGTCGTTGTTCGTTGAATTTTCGGATTTTCATATTCGCGAGCATCAGTCCTCCCGCTTCTCGAATTCTGCCTGTTCCTTTGAAGAGTGTGTTCCAGCGCTTTGACACGGGCATTTTCTTAATACAATTAGACACACTTTGTAGTTTACTCTGACACTGATTTCATTTGAAATGGCTGCGCGAATGCAGCCGAGCACTATGCAATTTAAGGCGGAAAGTCGCGCGGATTTTCTGCTTTTAATATCAATGAACTGTGTCGTGAAATGAATCGTCCAGCTGTTTGCTCGCACGAAAGCGAAACAACACGCAACAGAAATAAAAAAAGAAATCGAATCAACCGATAAATGAAATCTCTGCTCCATTTTTTTTTACCTCGAAGTTTCACCAGTTCTTTACTCGAACGTCTCTGTGACTTTGATTGAAACTTAAAGGCTTGAAATTTGAAGCTTCAGCTCGAAGCGTCCCTGGCAGATTTAATGTTCAAACAAATTTTGCGCAAAGAGGACCGTAGAAACAGCGTCGCCACGCAAAAAAAATGCATTGCGTTTGACAGTGTCTTTCACCAGCGAATAACTTCGTTCGTCTTATTTCTCCCGTTCGTCGAAAGCACCAAAAAGTGAGAAACATTTTTGGTCGGGGAGGATGTTTTATCGTCGGTGCGTGCACGACAGTTTCGATCGGTGACGCGGTTATTCTGCGAAATTGCAGCCGGTCCGAAACCGCTCGCCTAATTCTCGGCGGAATGGCAATCCAGTTTTGCGCGGCGCTTGTAATTGAATCGGAATTTGTCGTTAGAGCACGTAGCAGGTATCGTT
Organism: Frieseomelitta varia; assembly: GCF_011392965.1. Taxonomy (NCBI): domain Eukaryota; kingdom Metazoa; phylum Arthropoda; class Insecta; order Hymenoptera; family Apidae; genus Frieseomelitta; species Frieseomelitta varia. The sequence goes on along the minus strand of NW_025110018.1, from coordinate 1,431,311 downwards.
AGGAAACCACATTATATTCTCCCGGGTACGATAGAAGCCTTAGTCCGATCTGACATACATTGTGCCTGTCCCGTTTACCGATGTTAGCAACCGCGTAATTCGAACCTCGTGCCTCCCACGAGAACTCGCCTCGCATCGCCAATAATCGTTTAACTTATTCTTCAGGTTAACATCGACGCGTCTTTTTGATCGGTCGACAATAATTCGAATGCCAATCCTCGATGAACGTAAACGTAAGAGCTTCATTGAGATTTCTTTCGCCTGGGAAGTACACTTCGGAATAACGAAACATTTTTCGTGTCGTGAACGTGCATCGTTCATCGCGAGAAGTCACGATAACGCTCGTAGTACAGCCACCTTGAAGCAACCGAGTTATTTTATATCGGATTTCTCGCGATATAAGATTCTTCGGAACCACTGGAGTTGAATTACAAAGGACGCTAGACTACAAGAACCGAACTTCGTCTTTTCGGACGAAGCTGCAGTTCCCCCGACACCCTTGACACCCTGACAACGAAATTTGGAAAATCTACTTTAGTGCAAAAAATGTCAGTAACAATATTAACAACAAAGTTCCTTTATGTTGTCTAATAATTCATCCAGAGGCATAGAAAAATAAAATATTCGGGTTTGGAGTGCAATTATTCTAATTGCATTGCCCTTCAATCGCGACCCGATTAATAATTTCGCCATTAAATCAGACAACTTGTAGGTATTTTTCAACGCTATTACTCGCCGCTCCCACGTCTTGAAAGTGTTTGCACTCCCCGTCAAAATTGTTTAATAACTCGGCGATCGCACTGATACTCACGAGTGGTATTCTCGCTCTTGATCTCGAACGCTTAATCGCTGAAGTTTTCTCAATAGCTCGATCTGTTGCGGCGCTAGATCAAGCTTGCGCCCTGCCAGAGTTTTTTCTCTCTCTGATAGCTCTAGTTGCCGACGCATATGCTCGATCACACTCTCAGACACGTTGGATTCTTCTTCGCGAACTTCTCGACTTCTCATCCATTCACCGGATGAATCCGTTTCACTCCGTCGTGTAGACAACTCCGTTTTCGTGCCTGAAAACGGCAGTCCTCTCTCTTTCAATTTTTCTCAGTTTCTTCAGCTCCGCTAACGAAAACTCGCGGGTGGGTTTTGTCCCAGAATTCATCGTTGCTCTTTCCTTAACTGCACTATTTCGAAATGACACAACTTCTTTTTTTTATTCACTGTTCGCACTGATGTGACTCTGTGTCGGTAAAATCCGTGGCTGAGCCTCCAATTTGTAGGAATTTCGGTTTGAGATCGCAATTTGTTGAATAGTTGTTTATTTAAGATTAAATAAACGGAAATAATAATGGTCATAATGATTAAAGTGACCGTTTCCTTAATTACTAAATTCATTCTCTTCTTTCTCCCGCAACTTTCAATTCACTGTCTGACTTTTCGATAGTCGCTCGCTCGCTGATTGAATTGCTATAAATAAATAGTTAATTTGTTAAATAATGTACAAGAATATCATCGAAATGTATTATTTTACAATTTGAATAATTCATTTGAATAATATTAAATTTTTAATAATTAAATTATTTTATTTCTACAATATTTCTAGACACTATTTTATAATTTTTCACAATTTTTATATTACGATTAAACAATTAAATTAATTATTTCATTCAATAAGTCAACGTTATTTCTTGTAAAGTAAATTGTTCAAGATTCTTATAAATTATTAGTTAAAAATTTTAAAGAACACTTAGAAATATTACAGAAGAGAATTTATTGTTTAATTGTTGCAAGTAAATTATTGGAAATATTAGATAATGTTTAAACACATTAGAATATTCAGAAATATTATTTAAAACTCACTCTTAAATTTTGCTCGATGTGCTCACGTCGGAAGTTGAATTGGTAATGACTCTCCGTACCGCTAAAGGTTACTCTAATGTTTCGGTCGTCAGTGACCCGCAACTGTTGACAATATTTCCTTAATATTTCAAAACAATTTTTCTATTATACTAATCAATAGATTTCAGATTTCTATCGCAAGATTACACTTTCATAAATATGTTACAATGTCAAATGTAATAATTTATTAATTTTTTTATCTATAACTGATTAAAAATAAATTTGCACTTTCATGATATTAATTTTTAAGTTGTAACTGCATTGATGTATATTAAATAGAAATATATGTAGAGAAAAATTATGTAGTCAAAAATGGAGTTAAACAGTGATTGTCGCTTCAGAATAATCGCGCAACATATAAAAATTTTCGCTCGTTTATTGTTTCAAATTGCAAAGAATATATGTATTATGTAACTATTTGTTCCGTTATTGTAAATAATATAACTTAATTATTATAAATAAATTGTTCAAACTATGAAATAATGCTTGGAAGTTCAATCACTGATTGAATTGCTATAAATAAATAGTTAATTTGTTAAATAATATACAAAAATATCATCGAAATGTATTATTTTACAATTTGAATAATTCATTTGAAACAATCAAATTATTTTATTTCTACAATATTTCTAGACACTTTTATAATTTTCACAATTTTTATATTACGATTAAACAATTAAATTAATTATTTCATTCAATAAGTCAATGTTATTTCTCTTAAAGTAAATTGTTCAAGATTCTTATAAATTATTAGTTAAAAATTTTAAAGAACACTTAGAAATATTACAGAAGAAGAGAATTTATTGTTTAATTGTTGCAAGTAAATTATTGGAAATATTAGATAATGTTTAAACAATTAGAATATTCAGAAATATTATTTAAAAATTCACTTTGAATGTTTAATCGATGTACACACGATGAAGGTTCAACTTATAATGACCTTTTTCGCTGCTCAACCATCGGATAAAGGTAAAGTCAGCGATGCACAACAGGTGGTAGTTTTTGTCAATAGTTCCAAAAATACTATTTCTATTACAGTAATCAATAGTTTTATAGTTTTTATGTTTCATTTAGTTAAAATTTTTCAGTTTTACAGTTTTATTGTTTTATAACCCCCATTAATCTTAGGCAACAGTAAGTACTGTCGGGTCGGGATCCCGAAAATTTCTAGATTCCCGAAGGAATCGGGTTTCCCGAAAATTTCGAGAACCCGGTTACCGTTTCTCGAACTACTGTACAATGCTGTATAGTAGCCTACAAAATATGTAAATACACAGTTCAGTTTCTTCAGCCAGTGAAGTTATTGAGAACACGGATTCTAAGAATCGTGTGACCTGATGTAAACGAACGTGTGATTGCGTGCTTAGTACTTGAACATTATGTATAGTCGGTCATGAAGATATTCGGACATCACTATAGATTTGATCTTTATGTTCTGTATTTTATCTAAATGTACAAAGGACTAAGAAAATGTACTATGCCATGATAGAGTGTAGTTTTTAGATAACAAAAATGCAAAAACCTTTTATTTGTTGCGTGTCATTGCTTAAATAATGGAAGAAAATCGAAGAAATCGCTAATTTGCAGGTCACAAAACTATTCGGGCATTATTAAAATTAAGTTTACAAAATTAATATAATGATTTTTAACTAAGGATTAATATCTTGTGGGATATCCTTTTTGTTGCACAACACGTCTTAGACGTGTTGGCATGTTGTAAATAATCTTTTGTAAATAGTTAATAGTCAATTTCTGTGACCTGCAAATTAGCGATTTCTTCGATGTTCTTCCATTATTTAAACAACGATACGCAATGCATAAAAGATTTTTGCATTTTTGTTATCGAAAAACAGCACTCTATCATAACATAGTACATTTCTTCAGTCCCTTTGTACATCTAGATAAAATACCGAATGAACGTAAAGATCAAATCTATACTGGTAATATTTTCGTGACCGGCTGTACCAATTATTCGTTGTTAACTCGCAGGAAAGCGGAGAGATCAAACAAAACGTGACAAAACCGCGATTGTTTACTCGCGCTCATTTCTAGCTGGCTATCCCAGGTTGCTATTCGTTGCCCTCTCGCTGTCCTGCAAACTCGCCCTCGAACGAGAGGAGAAGAATCGCCACGTGCCCGATGTATTTTCTAACCTCGGTGTTGTTGCTCTTCTTCTTCCAGAGATCCCGGGCAGATGGAGGAGGCATTGCACGCATGGGCCGATAATGTCCGAGCCGGGTTGCAACCTGGTGTCTGAGGGAACCGCTGGACAGAACGGGAACACCGTCTCGACCGGAAGATGCGTCTGCGGACCGTCGGTGCCTTGGTGCCCGAACGAGCCGCGCCCTTACGATTATGCCACTCGACGCGAGTGCACGCTCAACTTGGCTGCGAAGATGAACTACGGTGAGTAAGCTGCCATTTTAACTCTTTGATCTCGGCAAACATTTTTTTTTTTTTTTTTGTCATCATCTTGCAAAGCTTCGTTGGTTCAAATAAAATGACATAGCGTTGGAAATAATCGTTCGAATGACTGATGAGAATTTAATTTAAGTATCTTGAATTGAATTTTATTTTGATTAACAGAATAATTTCGTTCAAAGAAAGTTGCTTTTCATTTTTCGTGGAAATGACTTTTTCTCATCTTCTCATTCTTCATCGAATCGTCGAAATTACGTTCCGTTCATTTTATATGCAAATCTAAAATCGACTTTTTCGTTAACCTCCGGAGGATTAAAAACAGCGACGTTTATCTGAAAAATTCATGCGTTTATGAAACACACGTGTCGCATTAGATTTGAAGATCTGTCCACGGCGCTAAAAGGGTCTTTCTTTTAAGCCCTCTAAAGATTAACCCTCGTGTGACGGACAGGGTCACTTAAATACGGAAGTAAAATAATTGCACGACTATAAAACAAACGTACGTATATAAAATACACACGTACGAAATAAATAGTAATATTTGTAGACACACATCGGCTGCAGGGAATATTTGCACGAACACCGACTATAAAAAAAAGAAATATTCGCACGTGTCCTTATATATGTACGTATGTTCTCCAAAAATGAAATGTTTCCCTTTAATTTCACACCTCACATTTCATTTCCGCCATAGATATTAAATTTTTATAATCGTACGATTTCTGAAAATTATATATTTTTTACAGTCGTACGATTTCTGAAAATTATATATTTTTTACAGTCGTACGATTT